>NW_027469310.1:0-225744 GCF_051020765.1 Lasioglossum baleicum | reverse complement strand
TCTCGCACGTGTTTTTACTCGACCAGCCTGCGGGATGCATACTCTCGCACGTGTTTTTACTCAACTAGCCTGCGGGATGCATCCTCTAGCACGTGTTTTTACTCGACTAGCTGCGGGATGCAGCCTCTAGCACGTGTTTTTACTCGACTAGCCTGCGGGATGAATCCTCTCGCACGTGTTTTTACTCGTTCAGCCTGCGGGATGCATCCTCCGCACGTGTTTTTGCTCGACTAGCCTGCGGGATGCATCATCTCGCACGTGTTTTTGCTCGACTAGCCTGCGGGATGCATCCTCTCGCACGTGTTTTTACTCGGCTAGCCTGCGGGATGCATCCTCTCGCACTTGTTTTTGCTGCGACTAGCCTGCGGGAAGCATCCTCTCGCACGTGTTTTTACTCGACTAGCCTGCGGGATGCGTCCTCTCGCACGTGTTTTTACTCGACTAGCCTGCGGGATGCATCCTCTCGCACGTGTTTCTACTCGACTAGCCTGCGGGATGCATCCTCTCGCACGTGTTTTTACTCGACTAGCCTGCGGGATGCATCCTCACGCACGTGTTTTTACTCGACTAGCCTGCGGGATGCATCCTCTCGCACGTGTTTTTTCTCGACTAGCCTGCGGGATGCATCATCTCGCACGTGTTTTTACTCGACTAGCCTGCGGGAAGCAGCCTCTAGCACGTGTTTCTACTCGACTAGCCTGCGGATGCATCCTCTCGCACGTGTTTTTACTCGACTAGCCAGCGGGATGCATCCTCACGCACGTGTTTTTACTCGACTAGCCTGCGGGATGCATCCTCTCGCACGTGTTTCTACTCGACTAGCCTGCGGGATGCATCCTCTCGCACGTGTTTTTACTCGACTAGCCTGCGGGATGCATCCTCACGCACGTGTTTTTACTCGACTAGCCTGCGGGATGCATCCTCTCGCACGTGTTTTTACTCGACTAGCCTGCGGGATGCATCATCTCGCACGTGTTTTTACTCGACTAGCCTGCGGGAAGCAGCCTCTAGCACGTGTTTTCTACTCGACTAGCCTGCGGGATGCATCCTCTCGCACGTGTTTTTACTCGACTAGCCTGCGGGATGCATCCTCACGCACGTGTTTTTACTCGACTAGCCTGCGGGATGCATCCTCTCGCACGTGTTTTTGCTCGACTAGCCTGCGGGATGCATCCCTCTCACACGTGTTTTTGCTCGACTAGCCATGCGCATCCCACAAAACTTGCGCATGCGCATCCCACAAAACCTCGCACGTGTTTTTACTCGACTAGCCTGCGGGAAGCATCCTCTCGCACGTGTTTTTACTCGACTAGCCTGCGGGATGCATCCTCTCGCACGTGTTTTTACTCGACTAGCCTGCGGGATGCATCCTCTCGCACGTGTTTTTGCTCGACTAGCCTGCGGGATGCATCCTCTCACACGTGTTTTTGCTCGACTAGCCATGCGCATCCCACAAAACCTGCGCATGCGCATCCCACAAAACCTCGCACGTGTTTTTACTCTACTAGCCTGCGGGATGCATCCTCTCGCACGTGTTTTTACTCGACTAGCCTGCGGGATGCATCCTCTCGCACGTGTTTTTACTCGACTAGCCTGCGGGAAGCATCCTCTCGCACGTGTTTTTACTCGACTAGCCTGCGGGATGCATCCTCTCGCACGTGTTTTTGCTCGACTAGCCTGCGGGATGCATCCTCTCACACGTGTTTTTGCTCGACTAGCCATGCGCATCCCACAAAACCTGCGCATGCGCATCCCACAAAACCTCGCACGTGTTTTTACTCGACTAGCCTGCGGGAAGCATCCTCTCGCACGTGTTTTTAGTCGACTAGCCTGCGGGATGCATCCTCTCGCACGTGTTTTTACTCGACTAGCCTGCGAGATGCATCCTCTCGCACGTGTTTTTACTCGACTAGCCTGCGGGATGCATCCTCTCGCACCATGTTTTTACTCGACTAGCCTGCGGGATGCATCCTCTCGCACGTGTTTTTACTCGACTATCCTGCGGGAAGCATCCTCTCGCAAGTGTTTTTACTCGACTAGCCTGCGAGATGCATCCTCTAGCACGTGTTTTTACTCGACTAGCCTGCGGGATGCATCCTCTCGCACGTGTTTTTACTCGACTAGCCTGCGGGATGCATCCTCTCGCACGTGTTTTTACTCGACTAGCCTGCGGGAAGCATCCTCTCGCACGTGTTTTTACTCGACTAGCCTGCGGGATGCATCCTCTCGCACGTGTTTTTACTCGACTAGCCTGCGGGATGCATCCTCTCGCACGTGTTTTTACTCGACTATCCTGCGGGAAGCATCCTCTCGCAAGTGTTTTTACTCGACTAGCCTGCGAGATGCATCCTCTCGCACGTGTTTTTACTCGACTAGCCTGCGGGATGCATCCTCTCGCATGTGTTTTTACTCGACTAGCCTGCGGGATGCATCCTCTCCCACGTGTTTTTACTCGACTAGCCTGCGGGATGCATCCTCTCGCACGTGTTTTTACTCGACTAGCCTGCGGGATGCATCCTCTCGCACGTGTTTTTACTCGACTAGCCTGCGGGATGCATCCTCTCGCACGTGTTTTTACTCGACTAGTCTGCGGGATGCATCCTCTCGCACGCGTTTCTACTCGACTAGCCTGCGGGATGCATCCTCTCGCACGTGTTTTTACTCGACTAGCCTGCGGGATGCATCCTCTGGCACGTGTTTTTACTCGACTAGGCTGCGGGATGCATCATCTCGCACGTGTTTTTACTCGACTAGCCTGCGGGAAGCATCCTCTAGCACGTGTTTCTACTCGACTAGACTGCGGGATGCATCCTCTCGCACGTGTTTTTACTCGACTAGCCTGCGGGATGCATCCTCTCGCACGTGTTTTTGCTCGACTAGCCTTCGGGATGCATCCTCTCGCACGTGTTTTTACTCGACTAGCCTGCGGGATGCATCCTCTCGCACGCGTTTCTACTCGACTAGCCTGCGGGATGCATCCTTTCGCACGTGTTTTTACTCGACTAGCCTGCGGGATGCATCCTCTCGCACGTGTTTTTACTCTACTAGCCTGCGGGATGCATCCTCTCGCACGTGTTTTTGCCCGACTAGCCTGTGGGATGCATCCTCTAGCACGTATTTTTACTCGACTAGCCTGCGGGATGCATCCTGTCGCACGTGTTTTTACTCGACTAGCCTGCGGGATGCATCCTCTCGCACGCGTTTCTACTCGACTAGCCTGCGGGATGCATCCTCTCGCACGTGTTTTTACTCGACTAGCCTGCGGGATGCATCCTCTGACACGTGTTTTTACTCTACTAGCCTGCGGGAATCATCCTCTCGCACGTGTTTTTGCCCGACTAGCCTGCGGGATGCATCCTCTAGCACGTGTTTTTACTCGACTAGCCTGCGGGATGCATCCTCTCGCACGTGTTTTTACTCGACTAGCCTGCGGGATGCATCCTCTCGCACGTGTTTTTACTCGACTAGCCTGCGGGATGCATCCTCTCGCGCGTGTTTTTACTCGACTAGCCTGCGGGAAGCATCCTCTCGCACGTGTTTTTACTCGACTAGCCTGCGGGATGCATCCTCTCGCACGTGTTTTTACTCGACTAGCCTGCGGGATGCATCCTCTCGCACGTGTTTTTGCTCGACTAGCCTGCGGGATGCATCCTCTCACACGTGTTTTTGCTCGACTAGCCATGCGCATCCCACAAAACCTGCGCATGCTTATCCCACAAAACCTCGCACGTGTTTTTACTCGACTAGCCTGCGGGATGCATCCTCTCGCACGTGTTTTTACTCGACTAGTCTGCGGGATGCATCCTCTCGCATGTGTTTTTACTCGACTAGCCTGCGGGATGCATCCTCTCGCACGTGTTTTTACTCGGCTAGCCTGCGGGATGCATCCTCTCGCACGTGTTTTTACTCGACTAGCCTGCGGGATGCATCCTCTCGCACGTGTTTTTACTCGACTAGCCTGCGGGATGCATCCTCTCGCACGTGTTTTTACTCGACTAGCCTGCGGGATGCATCCTCTCGCACGCGTTTCTACTCGACTAGCCTGCGGGATGCATCCTCTCACACGTGTTTTTACTCGACTAGCCTGCGGGATGCATCCTCTGGCACGTGTTTTTACTCGACTAGGCTGCGGGATGCATCATCTCGCACGTGTTTTTACTCGACTAGCCTGCGGGAAGCATCCTCTAGCACGTGTTTCTACTCGACTAGCCTGCGGGATGCATCCTCTCGCACGTGTTTTTACTCGACTAGCCTGCGGGATGCATCCTCTCGCACGTGATTTTACTCGACTAGCCTGCGGGATGCATCCTCTCGCAAGTGTTTTTACTTGACTAGCCTGCGGGATGCATCCTCTCGCACGTATTTTTACTCGACTAGCCTGCGGGATGCATCCTCTCGTACGTGTTTTTACTCGACTAGCCTGCGGGATGCATCCTCTCGCACGTGTTTTTACTCGACTAGCCTGCGGGATGCATCCTCTAGCACGTGTTTTTACTCGACTAGCCTGCGGGATGCATCCTCTAGCACGTGTTTTTACTCTACTAGCCTGCGGGATGCATCCTCTCGCACGTGTTTTTGCCCGACTAGACTGCGGGATGCATCCTCTAGCACGTGTTTTTACTCGACTAGCCTGCGGGATGCATCCTCTCGCACGTGTTTTTACTCGACTAGCCTGCGGGATGCATCCTCTCGCACGTGTTTTTACTCGACCAGCCTGCGGGATGCATACTCTCGCACGTGTTTTTACTCAACTAGCCTGCGGGATGCATCCTCTCGCACGTGTTTTTACTCGACTAGCCTGCGGGATGCATCCTCTCGTACGTGTTTTTACTCGACTAGCCTGCGGGATGCATCCTCTCGCACGTGTTTTTACTCGACTAGCCTGCGGGATGCATCCTCTAGCACGTGTTTTTACTCGACTAGCCTGCGGGATGCATCCTCTAGCACGTGTTTTTACTCGACTAGCCTGCGGGATGCATCCTCTCGCACGTGTTTTTACTCGACTAGCCTGCGGGATGCATCCTCTCGCACGTGTTTTTACTCGACCAGCCTGCGGGATGCATACTCTCGCACGTGTTTTTACTCAACTAGCCTGCGGGATGCATCCTCTAGCACGTGTTTTTACTCGACTAGCCTGCGGGATGCAGCCTCTAGCACGTGTTTTTACTCGACTAGCCTGCGGGATGAATCCTCTCGCACGTGTTTTTACTCGTTCAGCCTGCGGGATGCATCCTCCCGCACGTGTTTTTGCTCGACTAGCCTGCGGGATGCATCATCTCGCACGTGTTTTTGCTCGACTAGCCTGCGGGATGCATCCTCTCGCACGTGTTTTTACTCGGCTAGCCTGCGGGATGCATCCTCTCGCACTTGTTTTTGCTCGACTAGCCTGCGGGAAGCATCCTCTCGCACGTGTTTTTACTCGACTAGCCTGCGGGATGCGTCCTCTCGCACGTGTTTTTACTCGACTAGCCTGCGGGATGCATCCTCTCGCACGTGTTTCTACTCGACTAGCCTGCGGGATGCATCCTCTCGCACGTGTTTTTACTCGACTAGCCTGCGGGATGCATCCTCACGCACGTGTTTTTACTCGACTAGCCTGCGGGATGCATCCTCTCGCACGTGTTTTTACTCGACTAGCCTGCGGGATGCATCATCTCGCACGTGTTTTTACTCGACTAGCCTGCGGGAAGCAGCCTCTAGCACGTGTTTCTACTCGACTAGCCTGCGGGATGCATCCTCTCGCACGTGTTTTTACTCGACTAGCCAGCGGGATGCATCCTCACGCACGTGTTTTTACTCGACTAGCCTGCGGGATGCATCCTCTCGCACGTGTTTCTACTCGACTAGCCTGCGGGATGCATCCTCTCGCACGTGTTTTTACTCGACTAGCCTGCGGGATGCATCCTCACGCACGTGTTTTTACTCGACTAGCCTGCGGGATGCATCCTCTCGCACGTGTTTTTACTCGACTAGCCTGCGGGATGCATCATCTCGCACGTGTTTTTACTCGACTAGCCTGCGGGAAGCAGCCTCTAGCACGTGTTTCTACTCGACTAGCCTGCGGGATGCATCCTCTCGCACGTGTTTTTACTCGACTAGCCTGCGGGATGCATCCTCACGCACGTGTTTTTACTCGACTAGCCTGCGGGATGCATCCTCTCGCACGTGTTTTTGCTCGACTAGCCTGCGGGATGCATCCTCTCACACGTGTTTTTGCTCGACTAGCCATGCGCATCCCACAAAACTTGCGCATGCGCATCCCACAAAACCTCGCACGTGTTTTTACTCGACTAGCCTGCTTGAAGCATCCTCTCGCACGTGTTTTTACTCGACTAGCCTGCGGGATGCATCCTCTCGCACGTGTTTTTACTCGACTAGCCTGCGGGATGCATCCTCTCGCACGTGTTTTTGCTCGACTAGCCTGCGGGATGCATCCTCTCACACGTGTTTTTGCTCGACTAGCCATGCGCATCCCACAAAACCTGCGCATGCGCATCCCACAAAACCTCGCACGTGTTTTTACTCTACTAGCCTGCGGGATGCATCCTCTCGCACGTGTTTTTACTCGACTAGCCTGCGGGATGCATCCTCTCGCACGTGTTTTTGCTCGACTAGCCTGCGGGATGCATCCTCTCACACGTGTTTTTGCTCGACTAGCCATGCGCATCCCACAAAACCTGCGCATGCGCATCCCACAAAACCTCGCACGTGTTTTTACTCGACTAGCCTGCGGGAAGCATCCTCTCGCACGTGCTTTACTCGACTAGCCTGCGGGATGCATGCTCTCGCACGCGTTTCTACTCGACTAGCCTGCGGGATGCATCCTCTCGCACGTGTTTTTACTCGACTAGCCTGCGGGATGCATCCTCTGGCACGTGTTTTTACTCGACTAGGCTGCGGGATGCATCATCTCGCACGTGTTTTTACTCGACTAGCCTGCGGGAAGCATCCTCTAGCACGTGTTTCTACTCGACTAGACTGCGGGATGCATCCTCTCGCACGTGTTTTTACTCGACTAGCCTGCGGGATGCATCCTCTCGCACGTGTTTTTGCTCGACTAGCCTTCGGGATGCATCCTCTCGCACGTGTTTTTACTCGACTAGCCTGCGGGATGCATCCTCTCGCACGCGTTTCTACTCGACTAGCCCTGCGGGATGCATCCTTTCGCACGTGTTTTTACTCGACTAGCCTGCGGGATGCATCCTCTCGCACGTGTTTTTACTCTACTAGCCTGCGGGATGCATCCTCTCGCACGTGTTTTTGCCCGACTAGCCTGTGGGATGCATCCTCTAGCACGTATTTTTACTCGACTAGCCTGCGGGATGGATCCTCTAGCACGTGTTTTTACTCGACTAGCCTGCGGGATGCATCCTCTCGCACGCGTTTCTACTCGACTAGCCTGCGGGATGCATCCTCTCGCACGTGTTTTTACTCGACTAGCCTGCGGGATGCATCCTCTGACACGTGTTTTTACTCTACTAGCCTGCGGGAATCATCCTCTCGCACGTGTTTTTGCCCGACTAGCCTGCGGGATGCATCCTCTAGCACGTGTTTTTACTCGACTAGCCTGCGGGATGCATCCTCTCGCACGTGTTTTTACTCGACTAGCCTGCGGGATGCATCCTCTCGCACGTGTTTTTACTCGACTAGCCTGCGGGATGCATCCTCTCGCACGTGTTTTTACTCGACTAGCCTGCGGGATGCATCCTCTCGCGCGTGTTTTTACTCGACTAGCCTGCGGGAAGCATCCTCTCGCACGTGTTTTTACTCGACTAGCCTGCGGGATGCATCCTCTCGCACGTGTTTTTACTCGACTAGCCTGCGGGATGCATCCTCTCGCACGTGTTTTTGCTCGACTAGCCTGCGGGATGCATCCTCTCACACGTGTTTTTGCTCGACTAGCCATGCGCATCCCACAAAACCTGCGCATGCTTATCCCACAAAACCTCGCACGTGTTTTTACTCGACTAGCCTGCGGGATGCATCCTCTCGCACGTGTTTTTACTCGACTAGTCTGCGGGATGCATCCTCTCGCATGTGTTTTTACTCGACTAGCCTGCGGGATGCATCCTCTCGCACGTGTTTTTACACGGCTAGCCTGCGGGATGCATCCTCTCGCACGTGTTTTTGCTCGACTAGCCATGCGCATCCCACAAAACCTGCGCATGCGCTTCCCACAAAACCTCGCACGTGTTTTTACTCTACTAGCCTGCGGGATGCATCCTCTCGCACGTGTTTTTACTCGACTAGCCTGCGGGATGCATCCTCTCGCACGTGTTTTTGCTCGACTAGCCTGCGGGATGCATCCTCTCACACGTGTTTTTGCTCGACTAGCCATGCGCATCCCACAAAACCTGCGCATGCGCATCCCACAAAACCTCGCACGTGTTTTTACTCGACTAGCCTGCGGGAAGCATCCTCTCGCACGTGCTTTACTCGACTAGCCTGCGGGATGCATCCTCCCGCACGTGTTTTTGCTCGACTAGCCTGCGGGAAGCATCCTCTCGCACGTGTTTTTACCCGACTAGCATGCGGGATGCATCCTCTCGCACGTGTTTTTACTCGACTAGCCTGCGGGATGCATCCTCTCGCACGTGTTTTTACTCGACTAGCCTGCGGGATGCATCATCTCGCACGTGTTTTTACTCGACTAGCCTGCGGGAAGCATCCTCTAGCACGTGTTTCTACTCGACTAGCCTGCGGGATGCATCCTCTCGCACGTGTTTTTACTCGACTAGCCTGCGGGATGCATCCTCTCGCTCGTGTTTTTGCTCGACTAGCCTGCGGGATGCATCCTCTCGCTCGTGTTTTTACTCGACTAGCCTGCGGGATGCATCCTCTCGCACGTGTTTTTACTCGACTAGCCTGCGGGATGGATCCTCTAGCACGTGTTTTTACTCGACTAGCCTGCGGGATGCATCCTCTAGCACGTGTTTTTACTCGACTAGCCTGCGGGATGAATCCTCTCGCACGTGTTTTTACTCGACTAGCCTGCGGGATGCATCCTCCGGCACGTGTTTTTGCTCGACTAGCCTGCGGGAAGCATCCTCTCGCACGTGTTATTACCCGACTAGCATGCGGGATGCATCCTCTCGCACGTGTTTTTACTCGACTAGCCTGCGGGATGCATCCTCTCGCACGTGTTTTTACTCGACTAGCCTGCGGGATGCATCCTCTCGCACGTGTTTTTACTCGACTAGCCTGCGGGATGCATCCTCTCGCACGTGTTTTTACTCGACTAGCCTGCGGGATGCATCCTCTCGCACGCGTTTCTACTCGACTAGCCTGCGGGATGCATCCTCTCGCACGTGTTTTTACTCGACTAGCCTGCGGGATGCATCATCTCGCACGTGTTTTTAACCGACTAGCCTGCGGGATGCATCCTCTCTCACGTGTTTTTATCCGAATAGCCTGCGGGATGCATCCTCTCGCACGTGTTTTTACTCGACTAGCCTGCGGGATGCATCCTCTAGCACGTGTTTTTACTCGACTAGCCTGCGGGATGCATCCTCTCGCACGTGTTTTTACTCAACTAGCCTGCGGGATGCATCCTCTAGCACGTGTTTTTACTCGACTAGCCTGCGGGATGCATCCTCTAGAACGTGTTTTTACTCGAATAGCCTGCGGGATGAATCCTCCCGCACGTGTTTTTACTCGACCAGCCTGCGGGATGCATCCTCCCGCACGTGTTTTTGCTCGACTAGCCTGCGGGATGCATCCTCTCGGACGTGTTTTTACTCGACTAGCCTGCGGGATGCATCCTCTCGCACGTGTTTTTACTCGACTAGCCTGCGGGATGCATCCTCTCTCACGTGTTTTTATCCGAATAGCCTGCGGGATGCATCCTCTCGCACGTGTTTTTACTCGACTAGCCTGCGGGATGCATCCTCTCGCACGTGTTTTTACTAGACTAGCCTGCGGGATGCATCATCTCGCACGTGTTTTTACTCGACTAGCCTGCGGGAAGCATCCTCTAGCACGTGTTTCTACTCGACTAGCCTGCGGGATGCATCCTCTCGCACGTGTTTTTACTCGACTAGCCTGCGGGATGCATCCTCTCGCACGTGTTTTTACTCGACTAGCCTGCGGGATGCATCCTCTAGCACGTGTTTTTACTCGACTTGCCTGCGGGATGCATCCTCTCGCACGTGTTTTTACTCGACTAGCCTGCTGGATGCATCCTCTCGCACGTGTTTTTACTCTACTAGCCTGCGGGATGCATAATCTCGCACCTGTTTTTACTCGACTAGCCTGCGGGATGCATCCTCTCGCACGTGTTTTTACTCGACTAGCCTGCGGGATGCATCATCTCGCACGTGTTTTTACTCGACTAGCCTGCGGGAAGCATCCTCTAGCACGTGTTTCTACTCGACTAGCCTGCGGGATGCATCCTCTCGCACGTGTTTTTACTCGACTAGCCTGCGCGATGCATCCTCTCGCATGTGTTTTTACTCGACTAGCCTGCAGGATGCATCCTCTCGCACGTGTTTTTACTCGACTAGCCTGCGGGATGCATCATCTCGCACGTGTTTTTACTCGACTAGCCTGCGGGAAGCAGCCTCTAGCACGTGTTTCTACTCGACTAGCCTGCGGGATGCATCCTCTCGCACGTGTTTTTACTCGACTAGCCAGCGGGATGCATCCTCACGCACGTGTTTTTACTCGACTAGCCTGCGGGATGCATCCTCTCGCACGTGTTTCTACTCGACTAGCCTGCGGGATGCATCCTCTCGCACGTGTTTTTACTCGACTAGCCTGCGGGATGCATCCTCACGCACGTGTTTTTACTCGACTAGCCTGCGGGATGCATCCTCTCGCACGTGTTTTTACTCGACTAGCCTGCGGGATGCATCATCTCGCACGTGTTTTTACTCGACTAGCCTGCGGGAAGCAGCCTCTAGCACGTGTTTCTACTCGACTAGCCTGCGGGATGCATCCTCTCGCACGTGTTTTTACTCGACTAGCCTGCGGGATGCATCCTCACGCACGTGTTTTTACTCGACTAGCCTGCGGGATGCATCCTCTCGCACGTGTTTTTGCTCGACTAGCCTGCGGGATGCATCCTCTCACACGTGTTTTTGCTCGACTAGCCATGCGCATCCCACAAAACTTGCGCATGCGCATCCCACAAAACCTCGCACGTGTTTTTACTCGACTAGCCTGCTTGAAGCATCCTCTCGCACGTGTTTTTACTCGACTAGCCTGCGGGATGCATCCTCTCGCACGTGTTTTTACTCGACTAGCCTGCGGGATGCATCCTCTCGCACGTGTTTTTGCTCGACTAGCCTGCGGGATGCATCCTCTCACACGTGTTTTTGCTCGACTAGCCATGCGCATCCCACAAAACCTGCGCATGCGCATCCCACAAAACCTCGCACGTGTTTTTACTCTACTAGCCTGCGGGATGCATCCTCTCGCACGTGTTTTTACTCGACTAGCCTGCGGGATGCATCCTCTCGCACGTGTTTTTGCTCGACTAGCCTGCGGGATGCATCCTCTCACACGTGTTTTTGCTCGACTAGCCATGCGCATCCCACAAAACCTGCGCATGCGCATCCCACAAAACCTCGCACGTGTTTTTACTCGACTAGCCTGCGGGAAGCATCCTCTCGCACGTGCTTTACTCGACTAGCCTGCGGGATGCATGCTCTCGCACGCGTTTCTACTCGACTAGCCTGCGGGATGCATCCTCTCGCACGTGTTTTTACTCGACTAGCCTGCGGGATGCATCCTCTGGCACGTGTTTTTACTCGACTAGGCTGCGGGATGCATCATCTCGCACGTGTTTTTACTCGACTAGCCTGCGGGAAGCATCCTCTAGCACGTGTTTCTACTCGACTAGACTGCGGGATGCATCCTCTCGCACGTGTTTTTACTCGACTAGCCTGCGGGATGCATCCTCTCGCACGTGTTTTTGCTCGACTAGCCTTCGGGATGCATCCTCTCGCACGTGTTTTTACTCGACTAGCCTGCGGGATGCATCCTCTCGCACGCGTTTCTACTCGACTAGCCCTGCGGGATGCATCCTTTCGCACGTGTTTTTACTCGACTAGCCTGCGGGATGCATCCTCTCGCACGTGTTTTTACTCTACTAGCCTGCGGGATGCATCCTCTCGCACGTGTTTTTGCCCGACTAGCCTGTGGGATGCATCCTCTAGCACGTATTTTTACTCGACTAGCCTGCGGGATGGATCCTCTAGCACGTGTTTTTACTCGACTAGCCTGCGGGATGCATCCTCTCGCACGTGTTTTTACTCGACTAGCCTGCGGGATGCATCCTCTCGCACGTGTTTTTACTCGACTAGCCTGCGGGATGCATCCTCTCGCACGTGTTTTTACTCGACTAGCCTGCGGGATGCATCCTCTCGCGCGTGTTTTTACTCGACTAGCCTGCGGGAAGCATCCTCTCGCACGTGTTTTTACTCGACTAGCCTGCGGGATGCATCCTCTCGCACGTGTTTTTACTCGACTAGCCTGCGGGATGCATCCTCTCGCACGTGTTTTTGCTCGACTAGCCTGCGGGATGCATCCTCTCACACGTGTTTTTGCTCGACTAGCCATGCGCATCCCACAAAACCTGCGCATGCTTATCCCACAAAACCTCGCACGTGTTTTTACTCGACTAGCCTGCGGGATGCATCCTCTCGCACGTGTTTTTACTCGACTAGTCTGCGGGATGCATCCTCTCGCATGTGTTTTTACTCGACTAGCCTGCGGGATGCATCCTCTCGCACGTGTTTTTACTCGGCTAGCCTGCGGGATGCATCCTCTCGCACGTGTTTTTGCTCGACTAGCCATGCGCATCCCACAAAACCTGCGCATGCGCTTCCCACAAAACCTCGCACGTGTTTTTACTCTACTAGCCTGCGGGATGCATCCTCTCGCACGTGTTTTTACTCGACTAGCCTGCGGGATGCATCCTCTCGCACGTGTTTTTGCTCGACTAGCCTGCGGGATGCATCCTCTCACACGTGTTTTTGCTCGACTAGCCATGCGCATCCCACAAAACCTGCGCATGCGCATCCCACAAAACCTCGCACGTGTTTTTACTCGACTAGCCTGCGGGAAGCATCCTCTCGCACGTGCTTTACTCGACTAGCCTGCGGGATGCATCCTCCCGCACGTGTTTTTGCTCGACTAGCCTGCGGGAAGCATCCTCTCGCACGTGTTTTTACCCGACTAGCATGCGGGATGCATCCTCTCGCACGTGTTTTTACTCGACTAGCCTGCGGGATGCATCCTCTCGCACGTGTTTTTACTCGACTAGCCTGCGGGATGCATCATCTCGCACGTGTTTTTACTCGACTAGCCTGCGGGAAGCATCCTCTAGCACGTGTTTCTACTCGACTAGCCTGCGGATGCATCCTCTCGCACGTGTTTTTACTCGACTAGCCTGCGGGATGCATCCTCTCGCTCGTGTTTTTGCTCGACTAGCCTGCGGGATGCATCCTCTCGCTCGTGTTTTTACTCGACTAGCCTGCGGGATGCATCCTCTCGCACGTGTTTTTACTCGACTAGCCTGCGGGATGGATCCTCTAGCACGTGTTTTTACTCGACTAGCCTGCGGGATGCATCCTCTAGCACGTGTTTTTACTCGACTAGCCTGCGGGATGAATCCTCTCGCACGTGTTTTTACTCGACTAGCCTGCGGGATGCATCCTCCGGCACGTGTTTTTGCTCGACTAGCCTGCGGGAAGCATCCTCTCGCACGTGTTATTACCCGACTAGCATGCGGGATGCATCCTCTCGCACGTGTTTTTACTCGACTAGCCTGCGGGATGCATCCTCTCGCACGTGTTTTTACTCGACTAGCCTGCGGGATGCATCCTCTCGCACGTGTTTTTACTCGACTAGCCTGCGGGATGCATCCTCTCGCACGTGTTTTTACTCGACTAGCCTGCGGGATGCATCCTCTCGCACGCGTTTCTACTCGACTAGCCTGCGGGATGCATCCTCTCGCACGTGTTTTTACTCGACTAGCCTGCGGGATGCATCATCTCGCACGTGTTTTTAACCGACTAGCCTGCGGGATGCATCCTCTCTCACGTGTTTTTATCCGAATAGCCTGCGGGATGCATCCTCTCGCACGTGTTTTTACTCGACTAGCCTGCGGGATGCATCCTCTAGCACGTGTTTTTACTCGACTAGCCTGCGGGATGCATCCTCTCGCACGTGTTTTTACTCAACTAGCCTGCGGGATGCATCCTCTAGCACGTGTTTTTACTCGACTAGCCTGCGGGATGCATCCTCTAGAACGTGTTTTTACTCGAATAGCCTGCGGGATGAATCCTCCCGCACGTGTTTTTACTCGACCAGCCTGCGGGATGCATCCTCCCGCACGTGTTTTTGCTCGACTAGCCTGCGGGATGCATCCTCTCGGACGTGTTTTTACTCGACTAGCCTGCGGGATGCATCCTCTCGCACGTGTTTTTACTCGACTAGCCTGCGGGATGCATCCTCTCTCACGTGTTTTTATCCGAATAGCCTGCGGGATGCATCCTCTCGCACGTGTTTTTACTCGACTAGCCTGCGGGATGCATCCTCTCGCACGTGTTTTTACTAGACTAGCCTGCGGGATGCATCATCTCGCACGTGTTTTTACTCGACTAGCCTGCGGGAAGCATCCTCTAGCACGTGTTTCTACTCGACTAGCCTGCGGGATGCATCCTCTCGCACGTGTTTTTACTCGACTAGCCTGCGGGATGCATCCTCTCGCACGTGTTTTTACTCGACTAGCCTGCGGGATGCATCCTCTAGCACGTGTTTTTACTCGACTTGCCTGCGGGATGCATCCTCTCGCACGTGTTTTTACTCGACTAGCCTGCTGGATGCATCCTCTCGCACGTGTTTTTACTCTACTAGCCTGCGGGATGCATAATCTCGCACCTGTTTTTACTCGACTAGCCTGCGGGATGCATCCTCTCGCACGTGTTTTTACTCGACTAGCCTGCGGGATGCATCATCTCGCACGTGTTTTTACTCGACTAGCCTGCGGGAAGCATCCTCTAGCACGTGTTTCTACTCGACTAGCCTGCGGGATGCATCCTCTCGCACGTGTTTTTACTCGACTAGCCTGCGCGATGCATCCTCTCGCATGTGTTTTTACTCGACTAGCC
This sequence comes from Lasioglossum baleicum, assembly GCF_051020765.1. Lineage (NCBI taxonomy): Eukaryota > Metazoa > Arthropoda > Insecta > Hymenoptera > Halictidae > Lasioglossum > Lasioglossum baleicum. The sequence continues at coordinate 210,628 of NW_027469310.1, read as the reverse complement.
TGCAGGATGCATCCTCTCGCACGTGTTTTTACTCGACTAGCCTGCGGGATGCATCATCTCGCACGTGTTTTTACTCGACTAGCCTGCGGGAAGCATCCTCTAGCACGTGTTTCTACTCGACTAGCCTGCGGGATGCATCCTCTCGCACGTGTTTTTACTCGACTAGCCTGCGGGATGCATCCTCTCGCACGTGTTTTTACTCGGCTAGCCTGCGGGATGCATCCTCTAGCACGTGTTTTTACTCGACTTGCCTGCGGGATGCATCCTCTCGCACGTGTTTTTACTCGACTAGCCTGCGGGATGCATCCTCTAGCACGTGTTTTTACTCGACTTGCCTGCGGGATGCATCCTCTCGCACGTGTTTTTACTCGACTAGCCTGCTGGATGCATCCTCTCGCACGTGTTTTTACTCTACTAGCCTGCGGGATGCATAATCTCGCACCTGTTTTTACTCGACTAGCCTGCGGGATGCATCCTCTCGCACGTGTTTTTACTCGACTAGCCTGCGGGATGCATCATCTCGCACGTGTTTTTACTCGACTAGCCTGCGGGAAGCATCCTCTAGCACGTGTTTCTACTCGACTAGCCTGCGGGATGCATCCTCTCGCACGTGTTTTTACTCGACTAGCCTGCGGGATGCATCCTCTCGCACGTGTTTTTACACGACTAGCCTGCGGGATGCATCCTCTCGCACGTGTTTTTACTCGACTAGCCTGCGGGATGCACCCTCTCGCACGTGTTTTTACTCGACTAGCCTGCGGGATGCATCCTCTAGCACGTGTTTTTACTCGACTAGCCTGCGGGATGCATCCTCTATCACGTGTTTTTGCTCGACTAGCCTGCGGGATGCATCCTCTCGCACGTGTTTTTACTCGACTAGCCCTGCGGGATGCATCCTCTCGCACGTGTTTTTGCTCGACTAGCCTGCGGGATGCATCCTCTCGCACGTGTTTTTACTCGACTAGCCTGCGGGATGCATCCTCTCGCACGCGTTTCTACTCGACTAGCCTGCGGGATGCATCCTCTCGCACGTGTTTTTACTCGACTAGCCTGCGGGATGCATCCTCTGACACGTGTTTTTACTCTACTAGCCTGCGGGGTGCATCCTCTCGCACGTGTTTTTGCCCGACTAGCCTGCGGGATGCATCCTCTCGCACGTGTTTTTACTCGACTAGCCTGCGGGATGCGTCCTCTCGCACGTGTTTTTACTCGACTAGCCTGCGGGATGCATCCTCTCGCACGTGTTTTTACTCGACTAGCCTGCGGGATGCATCCTCTCGCACGTGTTTTTACTCGACTAGCCTGCGGGATGCATCCTCTCGCACGTGTTATTACCCGACTAGCATGCGGGATGCATCCTCTCGCACGTGTTTTTACTCGACTAGCCTGCGGGATGCATCCTCTCGCACGTGTTTTTACTCGACTAGCCTGCGGGATGCATCCTCTAGCACGTGTTTTTACTCGACTAGCCTGCGGGATGCATCCTCTAGCACGTGTTTTTACTCGACTAGCCTGCGGGATGCATCCTCTCGCACGTGTTTTTACTCGACTAGCCTGCGGGATGCATCCTCTCGCACGTGTTTTTACTCGACCAGCCTGCGGGATGCATACTCTCGCACGTGTTTTTACTCAACTAGCCTGCGGGATGCATCCTCTAGCACGTGTTTTTACTCGACTAGCCTGCGGGATGCAGCCTCTAGCACGTGTTTTTACTCGACTAGCCTGCGGGATGAATCCTCTCGCACGTGTTTTTACTCGTTCAGCCTGCGGGATGCATCCTCCCGCACGTGTTTTTGCTCGACTAGCCTGCGGGATGCATCATCTCGCACGTGTTTTTGCTCGACTAGCCTGCGGGATGCATCCTCTCGCACGTGTTTTTACTCGGCTAGCCTGCGGGATGCATCCTCTCGCACTTGTTTTTGCTCGACTAGCCTGCGGGAAGCATCCTCTCGCACGTGTTTTTACTCGACTAGCCTGCGGGATGCGTCCTCTCGCACGTGTTTTTACTCGACTAGCCTGCGGGATTCATCCTCTCGCACGTGTTTTTACTCGACTAGCCTGCGGGATGCATCCTCTCGCACGTGTTTTTACTCGACTAGCCTGCGGGATGCATCCTCTCGCACGTGTTTCTACTCGACTAGCCTGCGGGATGCATCCTCTCGCACGTGTTTTTACTCGACTAGCCTGCGGGATGCATCCTCTCGCACGTGTTTTTACTCGACTAGCCTGCGGGATGCGTCCTCTCGCACGTGTTTTTACTCGACTAGCCTGCGGGATGCATCCTCTCGCACGTGTTTTTACTCGACTAGCCTGCGGGATGCATCCTCTCGCACGTGTTTTTACTCGACTAGCCTGCGGGATGCATCCTCTCGCACGTGTTTCTACTCGACTAGCCTGCGGGATGCATCCTCTCGCACGTGTTTTTACTCGACTAGCCTGCGGGATGCATCCTCTAGCACGTGTTTTTACTCGACTAGCCTGCGGGATGCATCCTCTATCACGTGTTTTTGCTCGACTAGCCTGCGGGATGCATCCTCTCGCACGTGTTTTTACTCGACTAGCCCTGCGGGATGCGTCCTCTCGCACGTGTTTTTGCTCGACTAGCCTGCGGGATGCATCCTCTCGCACGTGTTTTTACTCGACTAGCCTGCGGGATGCATCCTCTCGCACGCGTTTCTACTCGACTAGCCTGCGGGATGCATCCTCTCGCACGTGTTTTTACTCGACTAGCCTGCGGGATGCGTCCTCTCGCACTTGTTTTTACTCGACTAGCCTGCGGGATGCATCCTCTCGCACGTGTTTCTACTCGACTAGCCTGCGGGATGCATCCTCTCGCACGTGTTTTTACTCGACTAGCCTGCGGGATGCATCCTCACGCACGTGTTTTTACTCGACTAGCCTGCGGGATGCATCCTCTCGCACGTGTTTTTACTCGACTAGCCTGCGGGATGCATCATCTCGCACGTGTTTTTACTCGACTAGCCTGCGGGAAGCAGCCTCTAGCACGTGTTTCTACTCGACTAGCCTGCGGGATGCATCCTCTCGCACGTGTTTTTACTCGACTAGCCTGCGGGATGCATCCTCACGCACGTGTTTTTACTCGACTAGCCTGCGGGATGCATCCTCTCGCACGTGTTTCTACTCGACTAGCCTGCGGGATGCATCCTCTCGCACGTGTTTTTACTCGACTAGCCTGCGGGATGCATCCTCACGCACGTGTTTTTACTCGACTAGCCTGCGGGATGCATCCTCTCGCACGTGTTTTTACTCGACTAGCCTGCGGGATGCATCATCTCGCACTTGTTTTTACTAGACTAGCCTGCGGGAAGCAGCCTCTAGCACGTGTTTCTACTCGACTAGCCTGCGGGATGCATCCTCTCGCACGTGTTTTTACTCGACTAGCCTGCGGGATGCATCCTCACGCACGTGTTTTTACTCGACTAGCCTGCGGGATGCATCCTCTCGCACGTGTTTTTGCTCGACTAGCCTGCGGGATGCATCCTCTCACACGTGTTTTTGCTCGACTAGCCATGCGCATCCCACAAAACTTGCGCATGCGCATCCCACAAAACCTCGCACGTGTTTTTACTCGACTAGCCTGCGGGAAGCATCCTCTCGCACGTGTTTTTACTCGACTAGCCTGCGGGATGCATCCTCTCGCACGTGTTTTTACTCGACTAGCCTGCGGGATGCATCCTCTCGCACGTGTTTTTGCTCGACTAGCCTGCGGGATGCATCCTCTCTCACGTGTTTTTGCTCGACTAGCCATGCGCATCCCACAAAACCTGCGCATGCGCATCCCACAAAACCTCGCACGTGTTTTTACTCTACTAGCCTGCGGGATGCATCCTCTCGCACGTGTTTTTACTCGACTAGCCTGCGGGATGCATCCTCTCGCACGTGTTTTTGCTCGACTAGATTGCGGGATGCATCCTCTCACACGTGTTTTTGCTCGACTAGCCATGCGCATCCCACAAAACCTGCGCATGCGCATCCCACAAAACCTCGCACGTGTTTTTACTCGACTAGCCTGCGGGAAGCATCCTCTCGCACGTGCTTTACTCGACTAGCCTGCGGGATGCATCCTCCCGCACGTGTTTTTGCTCGACTAGCCTGCGGGAAGCATCCTCTCGCACGTGTTTTTACCCGACTAGCATGCGGGATGCATCCTCTCGCACGTGTTTTTACTCGACTAGCCTGCGGGATGCATCCTCTCGCACGTGTTTTTACTCGACTAGCCTGCGGGATGCATCATCTCGCACGTGTTTTTACTCGACTAGCCTGCGGGAAGCATCCTCTAGCACGTGTTTCTACTCGACTAGCCTGCGGGATGCATCCTCTCGCACGTGTTTTTACTCGACTAGCCTGCGGGATGCATCCTCACGCACGTGTTTTTACTCGACTAGCCTGCGGGATGCATCCTCTCGCACGTGTTTTTGCTCGACTAGCCTGCGGGATGCATCCTCTCACACGTGTTTTTGCTCGACTAGCCATGCGCATCCCACAAAACTTGCGCATGCGCATCCCACAAAACCTCGCACGTGTTTTTACTCGACTAGCCTGCGGGAAGCATCCTCTCGCACGTGTTTTTACTCGACTAGCCTGCGGGATGCATCCTCTCGCACGTGTTTTTACTCGACTAGCCTGCGGGATGCATCCTCTCGCACGTGTTTTTGCTCGACTAGCCTGCGGGATGCATCCTCTCACACGTGTTTTTGCTCGACTAGCCATGCGCATCCCACAAAACCTGCGCATGCGCTTCCCACAAAACCTCGCACGTGTTTTTACTCTACTAGCCTGCGGGATGCATCCTCTCGCACGTGTTTTTACTCGACTAGCCTGCGGGATGCATCCTCTCGCACGTGTTTTTGCTCGACTAGCCTGCGGGATGCATCCTCTCACACGTGTTTTTGCTCGACTAGCCATGCGCATCCCACAAAACCTGCGCATGCGCATCCCACAAAACCTCGCACGTGTTTTTACTCGACTAGCCTGCGGGATGCATCCTCTCGCACGTGCTTTACTCGACTAGCCTGCGGGATGCATCCTCCCGCACGTGTTTTTGCTCGACTAGCCTGCGGAAGCATCCTCTCGCACGTGTTTTTACCCGACTAGCATGCGGGATGCATCCTCTCGCACGTGTTTTTACTCGACTAGCCTGCGGGATGCATCCTCTCGCACGTGTTTTTACTCGACTAGCCTGCGGGATGCATCATCTCGCACGTGTTTTTACTCGACTAGCCTGCGGGAAGCATCCTCTAGCACGTGTTTCTACTCGACTAGCCTGCGGGATGCATCCTCTCGCACGTGTTTTTACTCGACTAGCCTGCGGGATGCATCCTCTCGCTCGTGTTTTTGCTCGACTAGCCTGCGGGATGCATCCTCTCGCTCGTGTTTTTACTCGACTAGCCTGCGGGATGCATCCTCTCGCACGTGTTTTTACTCGACTAGCCTGCGGGATGGATCCTCTAGCACGTGTTTTTACTCGACTAGCCTGCGGGATGCATCCTCTAGCACGTGTTTTTACTCGACTAGCCTGCGGGATGAATCCTCTCGCACGTGTTTTTACTCGACTAGCCTGCGGGATGCATCCTCCGGCACGTGTTTTTGCTCGACTAGCCTGCGGGAAGCATCCTCTCGCACGTGTTATTACCCGACTAGCATGCGGGATGCATCCTCTCGCACGTGTTTTTACTCGACTAGCCTGCGGGATGCATCCTCTCGCACGTGTTTTTACTCGACTAGCCTGCGGGATGCATCCTCTCGCACGTGTTTTTACTCGACTAGCCTGCGGGATGCATCCTCTCGCACGTGTTTTTACTCGACTAGCCTGCGGGATGCATCCTCTCGCACGCGTTTCTACTCGACTAGCCTGCGGGATGCATCCTCTCGCACGTGTTTTTACTCGACTAGCCTGCGGGATGCATCATCTCGCACGTGTTTTTAACCGACTAGCCTGCGGGATGCATCCTCTCTCACGTGTTTTTATCCGAATAGCCTGCGGGATGCATCCTCTCGCACGTGTTTTTACTCGACTAGCCTGCGGGATGCATCCTCTAGCACGTGTTTTTACTCGACTAGCCTGCGGGATGCATCCTCTCGCACGTGTTTTTACTCAACTAGCCTGCGGGATGCATCCTCTAGCACGTGTTTTTACTCGACTAGCCTGCGGGATGCATCCTCTAGAACGTGTTTTTACTCGAATAGCCTGCGGGATGAATCCTCCCGCACGTGTTTTTACTCGACCAGCCTGCGGGATGCATCCTCCCGCACGTGTTTTTGCTCGACTAGCCTGCGGGATGCATCCTCTCGGACGTGTTTTTACTCGACTAGCCTGCGGGATGCATCCTCTCGCACGTGTTTTTACTCGACTAGCCTGCGGGATGCATCCTCTCTCACGTGTTTTTATCCGAATAGCCTGCGGGATGCATCCTCTCGCACGTGTTTTTACTCGACTAGCCTGCGGGATGCATCCTCTCGCACGTGTTTTTACTCGACTAGCCTGCGGGATGCATCATCTCGCACGTGTTTTTACTCGACTAGCCTGCGGGAAGCATCCTCTAGCACGTGTTTCTACTCGACTAGCCTGCGGGATGCATCCTCTCGCACGTGTTTTTACTCGACTAGCCTGCGGGATGCATCCTCTCGCACGTGTTTTTACTCGACTAGCCTGCGGGATGCATCCTCTAGCACGTGTTTTTACTCGACTTGCCTGCGGGATGCATCCTCTCGCACGTGTTTTTACTCGACTAGCCTGCTGGATGCATCCTCTCGCACGTGTTTTTACTCTACTAGCCTGCGGGATGCATAATCTCGCACCTGTTTTTACTCGACTAGCCTGCGGGATGCATCCTCTCGCACGTGTTTTTACTCGACTAGCCTGCGGGATGCATCATCTCGCACGTGTTTTTACTCGACTAGCCTGCGGGAAGCATCCTCTAGCACGTGTTTCTACTCGACTAGCCTGCGGGATGCATCCTCTCGCACGTGTTTTTACTCGACTAGCCTGCGCGATGCATCCTCTCGCATGTGTTTTTACTCGACTAGCCTGCAGGATGCATCCTCTCGCACGTGTTTTTACTCGACTAGCCTGCGGGATGCATCATCTCGCACGTGTTTTTACTCGACTAGCCTGCGGGAAGCATCCTCTAGCACGTGTTTCTACTCGACTAGCCTGCGGGATGCATCCTCTCGCACGTGTTTTTACTCGACTAGCCTGCGGGATGCATCCTCTCGCACGTGTTTTTACTCGGCTAGCCTGCGGGATGCATCCTCTAGCACGTGTTTTTACTCGACTTGCCTGCGGGATGCATCCTCTCGCACGTGTTTTTACTCGACTAGCCTGCGGGATGCATCCTCTAGCACGTGTTTTTACTCGACTTGCCTGCGGGATGCATCCTCTCGCACGTGTTTTTACTCGACTAGCCTGCTGGATGCATCCTCTCGCACGTGTTTTTACTCTACTAGCCTGCGGGATGCATAATCTCGCACCTGTTTTTACTCGACTAGCCTGCGGGATGCATCCTCTCGCACGTGTTTTTACTCGACTAGCCTGCGGGATGCATCATCTCGCACGTGTTTTTACTCGACTAGCCTGCGGGAAGCATCCTCTAGCACGTGTTTCTACTCGACTAGCCTGCGGGATGCATCCTCTCGCACGTGTTTTTACTCGACTAGCCTGCGGGATGCATCCTCTCGCACGTGTTTTTACACGACTAGCCTGCGGGATGCATCCTCTCGCACGTGTTTTTACTCGACTAGCCTGCGGGATGCACCCTCTCGCACGTGTTTTTACTCGACTAGCCTGCGGGATGCATCCTCTAGCACGTGTTTTTACTCGACTAGCCTGCGGGATGCATCCTCTATCACGTGTTTTTGCTCGACTAGCCTGCGGGATGCATCCTCTCGCACGTGTTTTTACTCGACTAGCCCTGCGGGATGCATCCTCTCGCACGTGTTTTTGCTCGACTAGCCTGCGGGATGCATCCTCTCGCACGTGTTTTTACTCGACTAGCCTGCGGGATGCATCCTCTCGCACGCGTTTCTACTCGACTAGCCTGCGGGATGCATCCTCTCGCACGTGTTTTTACTCGACTAGCCTGCGGGATGCATCCTCTGACACGTGTTTTTACTCTACTAGCCTGCGGGGTGCATCTTCTCGCACGTGTTTTTGCCCGACTAGCCTGCGGGATGCATCCTCTCGCACGTGTTTTTACTCGACTAGCCTGCGGGATGCGTCCTCTCGCACGTGTTTTTACTCGACTAGCCTGCGGGATGCATCCTCTCGCACGTGTTTTTACTCGACTAGCCTGCGGGATGCATCCTCTCGCACGTGTTTTTACTCGACTAGCCTGCGGGATGCATCCTCTCGCACGTGTTATTACCCGACTAGCATGCGGGATGCATCCTCTCGCACGTGTTTTTACTCGACTAGCCTGCGGGATGCATCCTCTCGCACGTGTTTTTACTCGACTAGCCTGCGGGATGCATCCTCTAGCACGTGTTTTTACTCGACTAGCCTGCGGGATGCATCCTCTAGCACGTGTTTTTACTCGACTAGCCTGCGGGATGCATCCTCTCGCACGTGTTTTTACTCGACTAGCCTGCGGGATGCATCCTCTCGCACGTGTTTTTACTCGACCAGCCTGCGGGATGCATACTCTCGCACGTGTTTTTACTCAACTAGCCTGCGGGATGCATCCTCTAGCACGTGTTTTTACTCGACTAGCCTGCGGGATGCAGCCTCTAGCACGTGTTTTTACTCGACTAGCCTGCGGGATGAATCCTCTCGCACGTGTTTTTACTCGTTCAGCCTGCGGGATGCATCCTCCCGCACGTGTTTTTGCTCGACTAGCCTGCGGGATGCATCATCTCGCACGTGTTTTTGCTCGACTAGCCTGCGGGATGCATCCTCTCGCACGTGTTTTTACTCGGCTAGCCTGCGGGATGCATCCTCTCGCACTTGTTTTTGCTCGACTAGCCTGCGGGAAGCATCCTCTCGCACGTGTTTTTACTCGACTAGCCTGCGGGATGCGTCCTCTCGCACGTGTTTTTACTCGACTAGCCTGCGGGATGCATCCTCTCGCACGTGTTTTTACTCGACTAGCCTGCGGGATGCATCCTCTCGCACGTGTTTTTACTCGACTAGCCTGCGGGATGCATCCTCTCGCACGTGTTTCTACTCGACTAGCATGCGGGATGCATCCTCTCGCACGTGTTTTTACTCGACTAGCCTGCGGGATGCATCCTCACGCACGTGTTTTTACTCGACTAGCCTGCGGGATGCATCCTCTCGCACGTGTTTTTACTCGACTAGCCTGCGGGATGCATCATCTCGCACGTGTTTTTACTCGACTAGCCTGCGGGAAGCAGCCTCTAGCACGTGTTTCTACTCGACTAGCCTGCGGGATGCATCCTCTCGCACGTGTTTTTACTCGACTAGCCTGCGGGATGCATCCTCACGCACGTGTTTTTACTCGACTAGCCTGCGGGATGCATCCTCTCGCACGTGTTTTTGCTCGACTAGCCTGCGGGATGCATCCTCTCACACGTGTTTTTGCTCGACTAGCCATGCGCATCCCACAAAACTTGCGCATGCGCATCCCACAAAACCTCGCACGTGTTTTTACTCGACTAGCCTGCGGGAAGCATCCTCTCGCACGTGTTTTTACTCGACTAGCCTGCGGGATGCATCCTCTCGCACGTGTTTTTACTCGACTAGCCTGCGGGATGCATCCTCTCGCACGTGTTTTTGCTCGACTAGCCTGCGGGATGCATCCTCTCACACGTGTTTTTGCTCGACTAGCCATGCGCATCCCACAAAACCTGCGCATGCGCATCCCACAAAACCTCGCACGTGTTTTTACTCTACTAGCCTGCGGGATGCATCCTCTCGCACGTGTTTTTACTCGACTAGCCTGCGGGATGCATCCTCTCGCACGTGTTTTTGCTCGACTAGCCTGCGGGATGCATCCTCTCACACGTGTTTTTGCTCGACTAGCCATGCGCATCCCACAAAACCTGCGCATGCGCATCCCACAAAACCTCGCACGTGTTTTTACTCGACTAGCCTGCGGGAAGCATCCTCTCGCACGTGCTTTACTCGACTAGCCTGCGGGATGCATCCTCCCGCACGTGTTTTTGCTCGACTAGCCTGCGGGAAGCATCCTCTCGCACGTGTTTTTACCCGACTAGCATGCGGGATGCATCCTCTCGCACGTGTTTTTACTCGACTAGCCTGCGGGATGCATCCTCTCGCACGTGTTTTTACTCGACTAGCCTGCGGGATGCATCATCTCGCACGTGTTTTTACTCGACTAGCCTGCGGGAAGCATCCTCTAGCACGTGTTTCTACTCGACTAGCCTGCGGGATGCATCCTCTCGCACGTGTTTTTACTCGACTAGCCTGCGGGATGCAGCCTCTAGCACGTGTTTTTACTCGACTAGCCTGCGGGATGAATCCTCTCGCACGTGTTTTTACTCGACTAGCCTGCGGGATGCATCCTCTCGCACGTGTTTTTACTCGACTAGCCTGCGGGATGCATCCTCTCGCACGTGTTTTTGCTCGACTAGCCTGCGGGATGCATCCTCTCACACGTGTATTTGCTCGACTAGCCATGCGCATCCCACAAAACCTGCGCATGCGCATCCCACAAAACCTCGCACGTGTTTTTACTCTACTAGCCTGCGGGATGCATCCTCTCGCACGTGTTTTTACTCGACTAGCCTGCGGGATGCATCCTCTCGCACGTGTTTTTGCTCGACTAGCCTGCGGGATGCATCCTCTCACACGTGTTTTTGCTCGACTAGCCATGCGCATCCCACAAAACCTGCGCATGCGCATCCCACAAAACCTCGCACGTGTTTTTACTCGACTAGCCTGCGGGAAGCATCCTCTCGCACGTGCTTTACTCGACTAGCCTGCGGGATGCATCCTCCCGCACGTGTTTTTGCTCGACTAGCCTGCGGGAAGCATCCTCTCGCACGTGTTTTTACCCGACTAGCATGCGGGATGCATCCTCTCGCACGTGTTTTTACTCGACTAGCCTGCGGGATGCATCCTCTCGCACGTGTTTTTACTCGACTAGCCTGCGGGATGCATCATCTCGCACGTGTTTTTACTCGACTAGCCTGCGGGAAGCATCCTCTAGCACGTGTTTCTACTCGACTAGCCTGCGGAATGCATCCTCTCGCACGTGTTTTTACTCGACTAGCCTGCGGGATGCATCCTCTCGCTCGTGTTTTTGCTCGACTAGCCTGCGGGATGCATCCTCTCGCTCGTGTTTTTACTCGACTATCCTGCGGGATGCATCCTCTCGCACGTGTTTTTACTCGACTAGCCTGCGGGATGGATCCTCTAGCACGTGTTTTTACTCGACTAGCCTGCGGGATGCATCCTCTAGCACGTGTTTTTACTCGACTAGCCTGCGGGATGAATCCTCTCGCACGTGTTTTTACTCGACTAGCCTGCGGGATGCATCATCTCGCACGTGTTTTTACTCGACTAGCCTGCGGGAAGCATCCTCTAGCACGTGTTTCTACTCGACTAGCCTGCGGAATGCATCCTCTCGCACGTGTTTTTGCTCGACTAGCCATGCGCATCCCACAAAACCTGCGCATGCGCATCCCACAAAACCTCGCACGTGTTTTTACTCGACTAGCCTGCGGGATGCATCCTCTAGCACGTGTTTTTACTCGACTAGCCTGCGGGATGAATCCTCTCGCACGTGTTTTTACTCGACTAGCCTGCGGGATGCATCCTCTCGCACGTGCTTTACTCGACTAGCCTGCGGGATGCATCCTCTCGCACGTGTTTTTGCTCGACTAGCCTGCGGGATGCATCCTCTCACACGTGTTTTTGCTCGACTAGCCATGCGCATCCCACAAAACCTGCGCATGCGCATCCCACAAAACCTCGCACGTGTTTTTACTCGACTAGCCTGCGGGAAGCATCCTCTCGCACGTGCTTTACTCGACTAGCCTGCGGGATGCATCCTCCCGCACGTGTTTTTGCTCGACTAGCCTGCGGGAAGCATCCTCTCGCACGTGTTTTTACCCGACTAGCATGCGGGATGCATCCTCTCGCACGTGTTTTTACTCGACTAGCCTGCGGGATGCATCCTCTCGCACGTGTTTTTACTCGACTAGCCTGCGGGATGCATCATCTCGCACGTGTTTTTACTCGACTAGCCTGCGGGAAGCATCCTCTAGCACGTGTTTCTACTCGACTAGCCTGCGGAATGCATCCTCTCGCACGTGTTTTTACTCGACTAGCCTGCGGGATGCATCCTCTCGCTCGTGTTTTTGCTCGACTAGCCTGCGGGATGCATCCTCTCGCTCGTGTTTTTACTCGACTAGCCTGCGGGATGCATCCTCTCGCTCGTGTTTTTGCTCGACTAGCCTGCGGGATGCATCCTCTCGCTCGTGTTTTTACTCGACTAGCCTGCGGGATGCATCCTCTAGCACGTGTTTTTACTCGACTAGCCTGCGGGATGAATCCTCTCGCACGTGTTTTTACTCGACTAGCCTGCGGGATGCATCCTCCGGCACGTGTTTTTGCTCGACTAGCCTGCGGGAAGCATCCTCTCGCACGTGTTATTACCCGACTAGCATGCGGGATGCATCCTCTCGCACGTGTTTTTACTCGACTAGCCTGCGGGATGCATCCTCTCGCACGTGTTTTTACTCGACTATCCTGCGGGATGCATCCTCTCGCACGCGTTTCTACTCGACTAGCCTGCGGGATGCATCCTCTCGCACGTGTTTTTACTCGACTAGCCTGCGGGATGCATCATCTCGCACGTGTTTTTAACCGACTAGCCTGCGGGATGCATCCTCTCTCACGTGTTTTTATCCGAATAGCCTGCGGGATGCATCCTCTCGCACGTGTTTTTACTCGACTAGCCTGCGGGATGCATCCTCTAGCACGTGTTTTTACTCGACTAGCCGGCGGGATGCATCCTCTAGAACGTGTTTTTACTCGAATAGCCTGCGGGATGAATCCTCCCGCACGTGTTTTTACTCGACCAGCCTGCGGGATGCATCCTCCCGCACGTGTTTTTGCTCGACTAGCCTGCGGGATGCATCCTCTCGCACGTGTTTTTACTCGACTAGCCTGCGGGATGCATCCTCTCGCACGTGTTTTTACTCGACTAGCCTGCGGGATGCATCCTCTCTCACGTGTTTTTATCCGAATAGCCTGCGGGATGCATCCTCTCGCACGTGTTTTTACTCGAGTAGCCTGCGGGATGCATCCTCTCGCACGTGTTTTTACTCGACTAGCCTGCGGGATGCATCATCTCGCACGTGTTTTTACTCGACTAGCCTGCGGGAAGCATCCTCTAGCACGTGTTTCTACTCGACTAGCCTGCGGGATGCATCCTCTCGCACGTGTTTTTACTCGACTAGCCTGCGGGATGCATCCTCTCGCACGTGTTTTTACTCGACTAGCCTGCGGGATGCATCCTCTAGCACGTGTTTTTACTCGACTTGCCTGCGGGATGCATCCTCTCGCACGTGTTTTTACTCGACTAGCCTGCTGGATGCATCCTCTCGCACGTGTTTTTACTCTACTAGCCTGCGGGATGCATAATCTCGCACCTGTTTTTACTCGACTAGCCTGCGGGATGCATCCTCTCGCACGTGTTTTTACTCGACTAGCCTGCGGGATGCATCCTCTCGCACGTGTTTTTACTCGACTAGCCTGCTGGATGCATCCTCTCGCACGTGTTTTTACTCTACTAGCCTGCGGGATGCATAATCTCGCACCTGTTTTTACTCGACTAGCCTGCGGGATGCATCCTCTCGCACGTGTTTTTACTCGACTAGCCTGCGGGATGCATCATCTCGCACGTGTTTTTACTCGACTAGCCTGCGGGAAGCATCCTCTAGCACGTGTTTCTACTCGACTAGCCTGCGGGATGCATCCTCTCGCACGTGTTTTTACTCGACTAGCCTGCGGGATGCATCCTCTCGCACGTGTTTTTACTCGACTAGCCTGCGGGATGCATCCTCTCGCACGTGTTTTTGCTCGACTAGCCTGCGGGATGCATCCTCTCACACGTGTTTTTGCTCGACTAGCCATGCGCATCCCACAAAACCTGCGCATGCGCATCCCACAAAACCTCGCACGTGTTTTTACTCTACTAGCCTGCGGGATGCATCCTCTCGCACGTGTTTTTACTCGACTAGCCTGCGGGATGCATCCTCTCGCACGTGTTTTTGCTCGACTAGCCTGCGGGATGCATCCTCTCACACGTGTTTTTGCTCGACTAGCCATGCGCATCCCACAAAACCTGCGCATGCGCATCCCACAAAACCTCGCACGTGTTTTTACTCGACTAGCCTGCGGGAAGCATCCTCTCGCACGTGCTTTACTCGACTAGCCTGCGGGATGCATCCTCCCGCACGTGTTTTTGCTCGACTAGCCTGCGGGAAGCATCCTCTCGCACGTGTTTTTACCCGACTAGCATGCGGGATGCATCCTCTCGCACGTGTTTTTACTCGACTAGCCTGCGGGATGCATCCTCTCGCACGTGTTTTTACTCGACTAGCCTGCGGGATGCATCATCTCGCACGTGTTTTTACTCGACTAGCCTGCGGGAAGCATCCTCTAGCACGTGTTTCTACTCGACTAGCCTGCGGGATGCATCCTCTCGCACGTGTTTTTACTCGACTAGCCTGCGGGATGCATCCTCTCGCTCGTGTTTTTGCTCGACTAGCCTGCGGGATGCATCCTCTCGCTCGTGTTTTTACTCGACTAGCCTGCGGGATGCATCCTCTCGCACGTGTTTTTACTCGACTAGCCTGCGGGATGGATCCTCTAGCACGTGTTTTTACTCGACTAGCCTGCGGGATGCATCCTCTAGCACGTGTTTTTACTCGACTAGCCTGCGGGATGAATCCTCTCGCACGTGTTTTTACTCGACTAGCCTGCGGGATGCATCCTCCGGCACGTGTTTTTGCTCGACTAGCCTGCGGGAAGCATCCTCTCGCACGTGTTATTACCCGACTAGCATGCGGGATGCATCCTCTCGCACGTGTTTTTACTCGACTAGCCTGCGGGATGCATCCTCTCGCACGTGTTTTTACTCGACTAGCCTGCGGGATGCATCCTCTCGCACGTGTTTTTGCTCGACTAGCCTGCGGGATGCATCCTCTCACACGTGTTTTTGCTCGACTAGCCATGCGCATCCCACAAAACCTGCGCATGCGCATCCCACAAAACCTCGCACGTGTTTTTACTCTACTAGCCTGCGGGATGCATCCTCTCGCACGTGTTTTTACTCGACTAGCCTGCGGGATGCATCCTCTCGCACGTGTTTTTGCTCGACTAGCCTGCGGGATGCATCCTCTCACACGTGTTTTTGCTCGACTAGCCATGCGCATCCCACAAAACCTGCGCATGCGCATCCCACAAAACCTCGCACGTGTTTTTACTCGACTAGCCTGCGGGAAGCATCCTCTCGCACGTGCTTTACTCGACTAGCCTGCGGGATGCATCCTCCCGCACGTGTTTTTGCTCGACTAGCCTGCGGGAAGCATCCTCTCGCACGTGTTTTTACCCGACTAGCATGCGGGATGCATCCTCTCGCACGTGTTTTTACTCGACTAGCCTGCGGGATGCATCCTCTCGCACGTGTTTTTACTCGACTAGCCTGCGGGATGCATCATCTCGCACGTGTTTTTACTCGACTAGCCTGCGGGAAGCATCCTCTAGCACGTGTTTCTACTCGACTAGCCTGCGGGATGCATCCTCTCGCACGTGTTTTTACTCGACTAGCCTGCGGGATGCATCCTCTCGCTCGTGTTTTTGCTCGACTAGCCTGCGGGATGCATCCTCTCGCTCGTGTTTTTACTCGACTAGCCTGCGGGATGCATCCTCTCGCACGTGTTTTTACTCGACTAGCCTGCGGGATGGATCCTCTAGCACGTGTTTTTACTCGACTAGCCTGCGGGATGCATCCTCTAGTACGTGTTTTTACTCGACTAGCCTGCGGGATGAATCCTCTCGCACGTGTTTTTACTCGACTAGCCTGCGGGATGCATCCTCCGGCACGTGTTTTTGCTCGACTAGCCTGCGGGAAGCATCCTCTCGCACGTGTTATTACCCGACTAGCATGCGGGATGCATCCTCTCGCACGTGTTTTTACTCGACTAGCCTGCGGGATGCATCCTCTCGCACGTGTTTTTACTCGACTAGCCTGCGGGATGCATCCTCTCGCACGTGTTTTTACTCGACTAGCCTGCGGGATGCATCCTCTCGCACGTGTTTTTACTCGACTAGCCTGCGGGATGCATCCTCTCGCACGCGTTTCTACTCGACTAGCCTGCGGGATGCATCCTCTCGCACGTGTTTTTACTCGACTAGCCTGCGGGATGCATCATCTCGCACGTGTTTTTAACCGACTAGCCTGCGGGATGCATCCTCTCTCACGTGTTTTTATCCGAATAGCCTGCGGGATGCATCCTCTCGCACGTGTTTTTACTCGACTAGCCTGCGGGATGCATCCTCTAGCACGTGTTTTTACTCGACTAGCCTGCGGGATGCATCCTCTCGCACGTGTTTTTACTCAACTAGCCTGCGGGATGCATCCTCTAGCACGTGTTTTTACTCGACTAGCCTGCGGGATGCATCCTCTAGAACGTGTTTTTACTCGAATAGCCTGCGGGATGAATCCTCCCGCACGTGTTTTTACTCGACCAGCCTGCGGGATGCATCCTCCCGCACGTGTTTTTGCTCGACTAGCCTGCGGGATGCATCCTCTCGCACGTGTTTTTACTCGACTAGCCTGCGGGATGCATCCTCTCGCACGTGTTATTACTCGACTAGCCTGCGGGATGCATCCTCTCTCACGTGTTTTTATCCGAATAGCCTGCGGGATGCATCCTCTCGCACGTGTTTTTACTCGACTAGCCTGCGGGATGCATCCTCTCGCACGTGTTTTTACTCGACTAGCCTGCGGGATGCATCATCTCGCACGTGTTTTTACTCGACTAGCCTGCGGGAAGCATCCTCTAGCACGTGTTTCTACTCGACTAGCCTGCGGGATGCATCCTCTCGCACGTGTTTTTACTCGACTAGCCTGCGGGATGCATCCTCTCGCACGTGTTTTTACTCGACTAGCCTGCGGGATGCATCCTCTAGCACGTGTTTTTACTCGACTTGCCTGCGGGATGCATCCTCTCGCACGTGTTTTTACTCGACTAGCCTGCTGGATGCATCCTCTCGCACGTGTTTTTACTCTACTAGCCTGCGGGATGCATAATCTCGCACCTGTTTTTACTCGACTAGCCTGCGGGATGCATCCTCTCGCACGTGTTTTTACTCGACTAGCCTGCGGGATGCATCATCTCGCACGTGTTTTTACTTGACTAGCCTGCGGGAAGCATCCTCTAGCACGTGTTTCTACTCGACTAGCCTGCGGGATGCATCCTCTCGCACGTGTTTTTACTCGACTAGCCTGCGGGATGCATCCTCTCGCATGTGTTTTTACTCGACTAGCCTGCAGGATGCATCCTCTCGCACGTGTTTTTACTCGACTAGCCTGCGGGATGCATCATCTCGCACGTGTTTTTACTCGACTAGCCTGCGGGAAGCATCCTCTAGCACGTGTTTCTACTCGACTAGCCTGCGGGATGCATCCTCTCGCACGTGTTTTTACTCGACTAGCCTGCGGGATGCATCCTCTCGCACGTGTTTTTACTCGGCTAGCCTGCGGGATGCATCCTCTAGCACGTGTTTTTACTCGACTTGCCTGCGGGATGCATCCTCTCGCACGTGTTTTTACTCGACTAGCCTGCGGGATGCATCCTCTAGCACGTGTTTTTACTCGACTTGCCTGCGGGATGCATCCTCTCGCACGTGTTTTTACTCGACTAGCCTGCTGGATGCATCCTCTCGCACGTGTTTTTACTCTACTAGCCTGCGGGATGCATAATCTCGCACCTGTTTTTACTCGACTAGCCTGCGGGATGCATCCTCTCGCACGTGTTTTTACTCGACTAGCCTGCGGGATGCATCATCTCGCACGTGTTTTTACTCGACTAGCCTGCGGGAAGCATCCTCTAGCACGTGTTTCTACTCGACTAGCCTGCGGGATGCATCCTCTCGCACGTGTTTTTACTCGACTAGCCTGCGGGATGCATCCTCTCGCACGTGTTTTTACACGACTAGCCTGCGGGATGCATCCTCTCGCACGTGTTTTTACTCGACTAGCCTGCGGGATGCACCCTCTCGCACGTGTTTTTACTCGACTAGCCTGCGGGATGCATCCTCTAGCACGTGTTTTTACTCGACTAGCCTGCGGGATGCATCCTCTATCACGTGTTTTTGCTCGACTAGCCTGCGGGATGCATCCTCTCGCACGTGTTTTTACTCGACTAGCCCTGCGGGATGCATCCTCTCGCACGTGTTTTTGCTCGACTAGCCTGCGGGATGCATCCTCTCGCACGTGTTTTTACTCGACTAGCCTGCGGGATGCATCCTCTCGCACGCGTTTTTACTCGACTAGCCTGCGGGATGCATCCTCTCGCACGTGTTTTTACTCGACTAGCCTGCGGGATGCATCCTCTGACACGTGTTTTTACTCTACTAGCCTGCGGGGTGCATCCTCTCGCACGTGTTTTTGCCCGACTAGCCTGCGGGATGCATCCTCTCGCACGTGTTTTTACTCGACTAGCCTGCGGGATGCGTCCTCTCGCACGTGTTTTTACTCGACTAGCCTGCGGGATGCATCCTCTCGCACGTGTTTTTACTCGACTAGCCTGCGGGATGCATCCTCTCGCACGTGTTTTTACTCGACTAGCCTGCGGGATGCATCCTCTCGCACGTGTTTCTACTCGACTAGCCTGCGGGATGCATCCTCTCGCACGTGTTTTGACTCGACTAGCCTGCGGGATGCATCCTCACGCACGTGTTTTTACTCGACTAGCCTGCGGGATGCATCCTCTCGCACGTGTTTTTACTCGACTAGCCTGCGGGATGCATCATCTCGCACGTGTTTTTACTCGACTAGCCTGCGGGAAGCAGCCTCTAGCACGTGTTTCTACTCGACTAGCCTGCGGGATGCATCCTCTCGCACGTGTTTTTACTCGACTAGCCTGCGGGATGCATCCTCACGCACGTGTTTTTACTCGACTAGCCTGCGGGATGCATCCTCTCGCACGTGTTTTTGCTCGACTAGCCTGCGGGATGCATCCTCTCACACGTGTTTTTGCTCGACTAGCCATGCGCATCCCACAAAACCTGCGCATGCGCATCCCACAAAACCTCGCACGTGTTTTTACTCGACTAGCCTGCGGGAAGCATCCTCTCGCACGTGTTTTTACTCGACTAGCCTGCGGGATGCATCCTCTCGCACGTGTTTTTACTCGACTAGCCTGCGGGATGCATCCTCTCGCACGTGTTTTTACTCGACTAGCCTGCGGGATGCATCCTCTCGCACGCGTTTCTACTCGACTAGCCTGCGGGATGCATCCTCTCGCACGTGTTTTTACTCGACTAGCCTGCGGGATGCATCCTCTCGCACGTGTTTTTACTCGACTAGCCTGCGGGATGCATCATCTCGCACGTGTTTTTGCTCGACTAGCCTGCGGGATGCATCCTCTCACACGTGTTTTTGCTCGACTAGCCATGCGCATCCCACAAAACCTGCGCATGCGCATCCCACAAAACCTCGCACGTGTTTTTACTCTACTAGCCTGCGGGATGCATCCTCTCGCACGTGTTTTTACTCGACTAGCCTGCGGGATGCATCCTCTCGCACGTGTTTTTGCTCGACTAGCCTGCGGGATGCATCCTCTCACACGTGTTTTTGCTCGACTAGCCATGCGCATCCCACAAAACCTGCGCATGCGCATCCCACAAAACCTCGCACGTGTTTTTACTCGACTAGCCTGCGGGAAGCATCCTCTCGCACGTGCTTTACTCGACTAGCCTGCGGGATGCATCCTCCCGCACGTGTTTTTGCTCGACTAGCCTGCGGGAAGCATCCTCTCGCACGTGTTTTTACCCGACTAGCATGCGGGATGCATCCTCTCGCACGTGTTTTTACTCGACTAGCCTGCGGGATGCATCCTCTCGCACGTGTTTTTACTCGACTAGCCTGCGGGATGCATCATCTCGCACGTGTTTTTACTCGACTAGCCTGCGGGAAGCATCCTCTAGCACGTGTTTCTACTCGACTAGCCTGCGGGATGCATCCTCTCGCACGTGTTTTTACTCGACTAGCCTGCGGGATGCATCCTCTCGCTCGTGTTTTTGCTCGACTAGCCTGCGGGATGCATCCTCTCGCTCGTGTTTTTACTCGACTAGCCTGCGGGATGCATCCTCTCGCACGTGTTTTTACTCGACTAGCCTGCGGGATGGATCCTCTAGCACGTGTTTTTACTCGACTAGCCTGCGGGATGCATCCTCTAGCACGTGTTTTTACTCGACTAGCCTGCGGGATGAATCCTCTCGCACGTGTTTTTACTCGACTAGCCTGCGGGATGCATCCTCCCGCACGTGTTTTTGCTCGACTAGCCTGCGGGAAGCATCCTCTCGCACGTGTTTTTACTCGACTAGCCTGCGGGATGCATCCTCTCGCACGTGTTTTTACTCGACTAGCCTGCGGGATGCATCCTCTCGCACGTGTTTTTACTCGACTAGCCTGCGGGATGCATCCTCTCGCACGCGTTTCTACTCGACTAGCCTGCGGGATGCATCCTCTCGCACGTGTTTTTACTCGACTAGCCTGCGGGATGCATCATCTCGCACGTGTTTTTAACCGACTAGCCTGCGGGATGCATCCTCTCCCACGTGTTTTTATCCGAATAGCCTGCGGGATGCATCCTCTCGCACGTGTTTTTACTCGACTAGCCTGCGGGATGCATCCTCTAGCACGTGTTATTACTCGACTAGCCTGCGGGATGCATCCTCTCGCACGTGTTTTTACTCAACTAGCCTGCGGGATGCATCCTCTAGCACGTGTTTTTACTCGACTAGCCTGCGGGATGCATCCTCTAGCACGTGTTTTTACTCGACTAGCCTGCGGGATGAATCCTCTCGCACGTGTTTTTACTCGACCAGCCTGCGGGATGCATCCTCCCGCACGTGTTTTTGCTCGACTAGCCTGCGGGATGCATCCTCTCGCACGTGTTTTTACTCGACTAGCCTGCGGGATGCATCCTCTCGCACGTGTTTTTACTCGACTAGCCTGCGGGATGCATCCTCTCTCACGTGTTTTTATCCGAATAGCCTGCGGGATGCATCCTCTCGCACGTGTTTTTACTCGACTAGCCTGCGGGATGCATCCTCTCGCACGTGTTTTTACTCGACTAGCCTGCGGGATGCATCATCTCGCACGTGTTTTTACTCGACTAGCCTGCGGGAAGCATCCTCTAGCACGTGTTTCTACTCGACTAGCCTGCGGGATGCATCCTCTCGCACGTGTTTTTACTCGACTAGCCTGCGGGATGCATCCTCTCGCACGTGTTTTTACTAGACTAGCCTGCGGGATGCATCCTCTAGCACGTGTTTTTACTCGACTTGCCTGCGGGATGCATCCTCTCGCACGTGTTTTTACTCGACTAGCCTGCTGGATGCATCCTCTCGCACGTGTTTTTACTCTACTAGCCTGCGGGATGCATAATCTCGCACCTGTTTTTACTCGACTAGCCTGCGGGATGCATCCTCTCGCACGTGTTTTTACTCGACTAGCCTGCGGGATGCATCATCTCGCACGTGCTTTTACTCGACTAGCCTGCGGGAAGCATCCTCTAGCACGTGTTTCTACTCGACTAGCCTGCGGGATGCATCCTCTCGCACGTGTTTTTACTCGACTAGCCTGCGGGATGCATCCTCTCGCATGTGTTTTTACTCGACTAGCCTGCAGGATGCATCCTCTCGCACGTGTTTTTACTCGACTAGCCTGCGGGATGCATCATCTCGCACGTGTTTTTACTCGACTAGCCTGCGGGAAGCATCCTCTAGCACGTGTTTTTACTCGACTAGCCTGCGGGATGCATCCTCTCGCACGTGTTTTTACTCGACTAGCCTGTGGGATGCATCATCTCGCACGTGTTTTTACTCGACTAGCCTGCGGGAAGCAGCCTCTAGCACGTGTTTCTACTCGACTAGCCTGCGGGATGCATCCTCTCGCACGTGTTTTTACTCGACTAGCCTGCGGGATGCATCCTCACGCACGTGTTTTTACTCGACTAGCCTGCGGGATGCATCCTCTCGCACGTGTTTTTGCTCGACTAGCCTGCGGGATGCATCCTCTCACACGTGTTTTTGCTCGACTAGCCATGCGCATCCCACAAAACCTGCGCATGCGCATCCCACAAAACCTCGCACGTGTTTTTACTCGACTAGCCTGCGGGAAGCATCCTCTCGCACGTGTTTTTACTCGACTAGCCTGCGGGATGCATCCTCTCGCACGTGTTTTTACTCGACTAGCCTGCGGGATGCATCCTCTCGCACGTGTTTTTACTCGACTAGCCTGCGGGATGCATCCTCTCGCACGCGTTTCTACTCGACTAGCCTGCGGGATGCATCCTCTCGCACGTGTTTTTACTCGACTAGCCTGCGGGATGCATCCTCTCGCACGTGTTTTTACTCGACTAGCCTGCGGGATGCATCCTCTCGCACGTGTTTTTGCTCGACTAGCCTGCGGGATGCATCCTCTCACACGTGTTTTTGCTCGACTAGCCATGCGCATCCCACAAAACCTGCGCATGCGCATCCCACAAAACCTCGCACGTGTTTTTACTCTACTAGCCTGCGGGATGCATCCTCTCGCACGTGTTTTTACTCGAGTAGCCTGCGGGATGCATCCTGTCGCACGTGTTTTTGCTCGACTAGCCTGCGGGATGCATCCTCTCACACGTGTTTTTGCTCGACTAGCCATGCGCATCCCACAAAACCTGCGCATGCGCATCCCACAAAACCTCGCACGTGTTTTTACTCGACTAGCCTGCGGGAAGCATCCTCTAGCACGTGTTTTTACTCGACTAGCCTGCGGGATGCATCCTCTAGAACGTGTTTTTACTCGAATAGCCTGCGGGATGAATCCTCCCGCACGTGTTTTTACTCGACTAGCCTGCGGGATGCATCCTCTCGCACGTGTTTTTACTCGACTAGCCTGCGGGATGCATCCTCTCGCACGTGTTTTTACTCGACTAGCCTGCGGGATGCATCCTCTCGCACGTGTTTTTACTCGACTAGCCTGCGGGATGCATCATCTCGCACGTGTTTTTACTCGACTAGCCTGCGGGAAGCATCCTCTAGCACGTGTTTCTACTCGACTAGCCTGCGGGATGCATCCTCTCGCACGTGTTTTTACTCGACTAGCCTGCGGGATGCATCCTCTCGCTCGTGTTTTTGCTCGACTAGCCTGCGGGATGCATCCTCTCGCTCGTGTTTTTACTCGACTAGCCTGCGGGATGCATCCTCTCGCACGTGTTTTTACTCGACTAGCCATGCGCATCCCACAAAACCTGCGCATGCGCATCCCACAAAACCTCGCACGTGTTTTTACTCGACTAGCCTGCGGGAAGCATCCCCTCGCACGTGTTTTTACTCGACTAGCCTGCGGGATGCATCCTCTCGCACGTGTTTTTACTCGACTAGCCTGCGGGATGCATCCTCTCGCACGTGTTTTTACTCGACTAGCCTGCGGGATGCATCCTCTCGCACGCGTTTCTACTCGACTAGCCTGCGGGATGCATCCTCTCGCACGTGTTTTTACTCGACTAGCCTGCGGGATGCATCCTCTCGCACGTGTTTTTACTCGACTAGCCTGCGGGATGCATCATCTCGCACGTGTTTTTGCTCGACTAGCCTGCGGGATGCATCCTCTCACACGTGTTTTTGCTCGACTAGCCATGCGCATCCCACAAAACCTGCGCATGCGCATCCCACAAAACCTCGCACGTGTTTTTACTCTACTAGCCTGCGGGATGCATCCTCTCGCACGTGTTTTTACTCGACTAGCCTGCGGGATGCATCCTCTCGCACGTGTTTTTGCTCGACTAGCCTGCGGGATGCATCCTCTCACACGTGTTTTTGCTCGACTAGCCATGCGCATCCCACAAAACCTGCGCATGCGCATCCCACAAAACCTCGCACGTGTTTTTACTCGACTAGCCTGCGGGAAGCATCCTCTCGCACGTGCTTTACTCGACTAGCCTGCGGGATGCATCCTCCCGCACGTGTTTTTGCTCGACTAGCCTGCGGGAAGCATCCTCTCGCACGTGTTTTTACCCGACTAGCATGCGGGATGCATCCTCTCGCACGTGTTTTTACTCGACTAGCCTGCGGGATGCATCCTCTCGCACGTGTTTTTACTCGACTAGCCTGCGGGATGCATCATCTCGCACGTGTTTTTACTCGACTAGCCTGCGGGAAGCATCCTCTAGCACGTGTTTCTACTCGACTAGCCTGCGGGATGCATCCTCTCGCACGTGTTTTTACTCGACTAGCCTGCGGGATGCATCCTCTCGCTCGTGTTTTTGCTCGACTAGCCTGCGGGATGCATCCTCTCGCTCGTGTTTTTACTCGACTAGCCTGCGGGATGCATCCTCTCGCACGTGTTTTTACTCGACTAGCCTGCGGGATGGATCCTCTAGCACGTGTTTTTACTCGACTAGCCTGCGGGATGCATCCTCTAGCACGTGTTTTTACTCGACTAGCCTGCGGGATGAATCCTCTCGCACGTGTTTTTACTCGACTAGCCTGCGGGATGCATCCTCCCGCACGTGTTTTTGCTCGACTAGCCTGCGGGAAGCATCCTCTCGCACGTGTTTTTACTCGACTAGCCTGCGGGATGCATCCTCTCGCACGTGTTTTTACTCGACTAGCCTGCGGGATGCATCCTCTCGCACGTGTTTTTACTCGACTAGCCTGCGGGATGCATCCTCTCGCACGCGTTTCTACTCGACTAGCCTGCGGGATGCATCCTCTCGCACGTGTTTTTACTCGACTAGCCTGCGGGATGCATCATCTCGCACGTGTTTTTAACCGAC
The DNA here is from genome assembly GCF_051020765.1 of Lasioglossum baleicum. NCBI lineage: Eukaryota > Metazoa > Arthropoda > Insecta > Hymenoptera > Halictidae > Lasioglossum > Lasioglossum baleicum. Next base: position 185,620 of record NW_027469310.1, on the reverse strand, counting down.
TAGCCTGCGGGATGCATCCTCTCCCACGTGTTTTTATCCGAATAGCCTGCGGGATGCATCCTCTCGCACGTGTTTTTACTCGACTAGCCTGCGGGATGCATCCTCTAGCACGTGTTATTACTCGACTAGCCTGCGGGATGCATCCTCTCGCACGTGTTTTTACTCAACTAGCCTGCGGGATGCATCCTCTAGCACGTGTTTTTACTCGACTAGCCTGCGGGATGCATCCTCTAGCACGTGTTTTTACTCGACTAGCCTGCGGGATGAATCCTCTCGCACGTGTTTTTACTCGACCAGCCTGCGGGATGCATCCTCCCGCACGTGTTTTTGCTCGACTAGCCTGCGGGATGCATCCTCTCGCACGTGTTTTTACTCGACTAGCCTGCGGGATGCATCCTCTCGCACGTGTTTTTACTCGACTAGCCTGCGGGATGCATCCTCTCTCACGTGTTTTTATCCGAATAGCCTGCGGGATGCATCCTCTCGCACGTGTTTTTACTCGACTAGCCTGCGGGATGCATCCTCTCGCACGTGTTTTTACTCGACTAGCCTGCGGGATGCATCATCTCGCACGTGTTTTTACTCGACTAGCCTGCGGGAAGCATCCTCTAGCACGTGTTTCTACTCGACTAGCCTGCGGGATGCATCCTCTCGCACGTGTTTTTACTCGACTAGCCTGCGGGATGCATCCTCTCGCACGTGTTTTTACTCGACTAGCCTGCGGGATGCATCCTCTAGCACGTGTTTTTACTCGACTTGCCTGCGGGATGCATCCTCTCGCACGTGTTTTTACTCGACTAGCCTGCTGGATGCATCCTCTCGCACGTGTTTTTACTCTACTAGCCTGCGGGATGCATAATCTCGCACCTGTTTTTACTCGACTAGCCTGCGGGATGCATCCTCTCGCACGTGTTTTTACTCGACTAGCCTGCGGGATGCATCATCTCGCACGTGCTTTTACTCGACTAGCCTGCGGGAAGCATCCTCTAGCACGTGTTTCTACTCGACTAGCCTGCGGGATGCATCCTCTCGCACGTGTTTTTACTCGACTAGCCTGCGGGATGCATCCTCTCGCATGTGTTTTTACTCGACTAGCCTGCAGGATGCATCCTCTCGCACGTGTTTTTACTCGACTAGCCTGCGGGATGCATCATCTCGCACGTGTTTTTACTCGACTAGCCTGCGGGAAGCATCCTCTAGCACGTGTTTTTACTCGACTAGCCTGCGGGATGCATCCTCTCGCACGTGTTTTTACTCGACTAGCCTGTGGGATGCATCATCTCGCACGTGTTTTTACTCGACTAGCCTGCGGGAAGCAGCCTCTAGCACGTGTTTCTACTCGACTAGCCTGCGGGATGCATCCTCTCGCACGTGTTTTTACTCGACTAGCCTGCGGGATGCATCCTCACGCACGTGTTTTTACTCGACTAGCCTGCGGGATGCATCCTCTCGCACGTGTTTTTGCTCGACTAGCCTGCGGGATACATCCTCTCACACGTGTTTTTGCTCGACTAGCCATGCGCATCCCACAAAACCTGCGCATGCGCATCCCACAAAACCTCGCACGTGTTTTTACTCGACTAGCCTGCGGGAAGCATCCTCTCGCACGTGTTTTTACTCGACTAGCCTGCGGGATGCATCCTCTCGCACGTGTTTTTACTCGACTAGCCTGCGGGATGCATCCTCTCGCACGTGTTTTTACTCGACTAGCCTGCGGGATGCATCCTCTCGCACGCGTTTCTACTCGACTAGCCTGCGGGATGCATCCTCTCGCACGTGTTTTTACTCGACTAGCCTGCGGGATGCATCCTCTCGCACGTGTTTTTACTCGACTAGCCTGCGGGATGCATCCTCTCGCACGTGTTTTTGCTCGACTAGCCTGCGGGATGCATCCTCTCACACGTGTTTTTGCTCGACTAGCCATGCGCATCCCACAAAACCTGCGCATGCGCATCCCACAAAACCTCGCACGTGTTTTTACTCTACTAGCCTGCGGGATGCATCCTCTCGCACGTGTTTTTACTCGAGTAGCCTGCGGGATGCATCCTGTCGCACGTGTTTTTGCTCGACTAGCCTGCGGGATGCATCCTCTCACACGTGTTTTTGCTCGACTAGCCATGCGCATCCCACAAAACCTGCGCATGCGCATCCCACAAAACCTCGCACGTGTTTTTACTCGACTAGCCTGCGGGAAGCATCCTCTAGCACATGTTTTTACTCGACTAGCCTGCGGGATGCATCCTCTAGAACGTGTTTTTACTCGAATAGCCTGCGGGATGAATCCTCCCGCACGTGTTTTTACTCGACTAGCCTGCGGGATGCATCCTCTCGCACGTGTTTTTACTCGACTAGCCTGCGGGATGCATCCTCTCGCACGTGTTTTTACTCGACTAGCCTGCGGGATGCATCCTCTCGCACGTGTTTTTACTCGACTAGCCTGCGGGATGCATCATCTCGCACGTGTTTTTACTCGACTAGCCTGCGGGAAGCATCCTCTAGCACGTGTTTCTACTCGACTAGCCTGCGGGATGCATCCTCTCGCACGTGTTTTTACTCGACTAGCCTGCGGGATGCATCCTCTCGCTCGTGTTTTTGCTCGACTAGCCTGCGGGATGCATCCTCTCGCTCGTGTTTTTACTCGACTAGCCTGCGGGATGCATCCTCTCGCACGTGTTTTTACTCGACTAGCCTGCGGGATGGATCCTCTAGCACGTGTTTTTACTCGACTAGCCTGCGGGATGCATCCTCTAGCACGTGTTTTTACTCGACTAGCCTGCGGGATGAATCCTCTCGCACGTGTTTTTACTCGACTAGCCTGCGGGATGCATCCTCCCGCACGTGTTTTTGCTCGACTAGCCTGCGGGAAGCATCCTCTCGCACGTGTTATTACCCGACTAGCATGCGGGATGCATCCTCTCGCACGTGTTTTTACTCGACTAGCCTGCGGGATGCATCCTCTCGCACGTGTTTTTACTCGACTAGCCTGCGGGATGCATCCTCTCGCACGTGTTTTTACTCGACTAGCCTGCGGGATGCATCCTCTCGCACGTGTTTTTACTCGACTAGCCTGCGGGATGCATCCTCTCGCACGCGTTTCTACTCGACTAGCCTGCGGGATGCATCCTCTCGCACGTGTTTTTACTCGACTAGCCTGCGGGATGCATCATCTCGCACGTGTTTTTAACCGACTAGCCTGCGGGATGCATCCTCTCCCACGTGTTTTTATCCGAATAGCCTGCGGGATGCATCCTCTCGCACGTGTTTTTACTCGACTAGCCTGCGGGATGCATCCTCTAGCACGTGTTTTTACTCGACTAGCCTGCGGGATGCATCCTCTCGCACGTGTTTTTACTCAACTAGCCTGCGGGATGCATCCTCTAGCACGTGTTTTTACTCGACTAGCCTGCGGGATGCATCCTCTAGCACGTGTTTTTACTCGACTAGCCTGCGGGATGAATCCTCTCGCACGTGTTTTTACTCGACCAGCCTGCGGGATGCATCCTCCCGCACGTGTTTTTGCTCGACTAGCCTGCGGGATGCATCCTCTCGCACGTGTTTTTACTCGACTAGCCTGCGGGATGCATCCTCTCGCACGTGTTTTTACTCGACTAGCCTGCGGGATGCATCCTCTCTCACGTGTTTTTATCCGAATAGCCTGCGGGATGCATCCTCTCGCACGTGTTTTTACTCGACTAGCCTGCGGGATGCATCCTCTCGCACGTGTTTTTACTCGACTAGCCTGCGGGATGCATCATCTCGCACGTGTTTTTACTCGACTAGCCTGCGGGAAGCATCCTCTAGCACGTGTTTCTACTCGACTAGCCTGCGGGATGCATCCTCTCGCACGTGTTTTTACTCGACTAGCCTGCGGGATGCATCCTCTCGCACGTGTTTTTACTCGACTAGCCTGCGGGATGCATCCTCTAGCACGTGTTTTTACTCGACTTGCCTGCGGGATGCATCCTCTCGCACGTGTTTTTACTCGACTAGCCTGCTGGATGCATCCTCTCGCACGTGTTTTTACTCTACTAGCCTGCGGGATGCATAATCTCGCACCTGTTTTTACTCGACTAGCCTGCGGGATGCATCCTCTCGCACGTGTTTTTACTCGACTAGCCTGCGGGATGCATCATCTCGCACGTGTTTTTACTCGACTAGCCTGCGGGAAGCATCCTCTAGCACGTGTTTCTACTCGACTAGCCTGCGGGATGCATCCTCTCGCACGTGTTTTTACTCGACTAGCCTGCGGGATGCATCCTCTCGCATGTGTTTTTACTCGACTAGCCTGCAGGATGCATCCTCTCGCACGTGTTTTTACTCGACTAGCCTGCGGGATGCATCATCTCGCACGTGTTTTTACTCGACTAGCCTGCGGGAAGCATCCTCTAGCACGTGTTTCTACTCGACTAGCCTGCGGGATGCATCCTCTCGCACCTGTTTTTACTCGACTAGCCTGCGGGATGCATCCTCTCGCACGTGTTTTTACTCGGCTAGCCTGCGGGATGCATCCTCTAGCACGTGTTTTTACTCGACTTGCCTGCGGGATGCATCCTCTCGCACGTGTTTTTACTCGACTAGCCTGCGGGATGCATCCTCTAGCACGTGTTTTTACTCGACTTGCCTGCGGGATGCATCCTCTCGCACGTGTTTTTACTCGACTAGCCTGCTGGATGCATCCTCTCGCACGTGTTTTTACTCTACTAGCCTGCGGGATGCATAATCTCGCACCTGTTTTTACTCGACTAGCCTGCGGGATGCATCCTCTCGCACGTGTTTTTACTCGACTAGCCTGCGGGATGCATCATCTCGCACGTGTTTTTACTCGACTAGCCTGCGGGAAGCATCCTCTAGCACGTGTTTCTACTCGACTAGCCTGCGGGATGCATCCTCTCGCACGTGTTTTTACTCGACTAGCCTGCGGGATGCATCCTCTCGCAAGTGTTTTTACACGACTAGCCTGCGGGATGCATCCTCTCGCACGTGTTTTTACTCGACTAGCCTGCGGGATGCATCCTCTCGCACGTGTTTTTACTCGACTAGCCTGCGGGATGCATCCTCTAGCACGTGTTTTTACTCGACTAGCCTGCGGGATGCATCCTCTATCACGTGTTTTTGCTCGACTAGCCTGCGGGATGCATCCTCTCGCACGTGTTTTTACTCGACTAGCCCTGCGGGATGCATCCTCTCGCACGTGTTTTTGCTCGACTAGCCTGCGGGATGCATCCTCTCGCACGTGTTTTTACTCGACTAGCCTGCGGGATGCATCCTCTCGCACGCGTTTCTACTCGACTAGCCTGCGGGATGCATCCTCTCGCACGTGTTTTTACTCGACTAGCCTGCGGGATGCATCCTCTGACACGTGTTTTTACTCTACTAGCCTGCGGGGTGCATCCTCTCGCACGTGTTTTTGCCCGACTAGCCTGCGGGATGCATCCTCTCGCACGTGTTTTTACTCGACTAGCCTCCGGGATGCATCCTCTCGCACGTGTTTTTACTCGACTAGCCTGCGGGATGCATCCTCTCGCACGTGTTTTTACTCGACTAGCCTCCGGGATGCATCCTCTCGCACGTGTTTTTACTCGACTAGCCTGCGGGATGCATCCTCTCGCACGTGTTTTTACTCGACTAGCCTGCGGGATGCATCATCTCGCACGTGTTTTTACTCGACTAGCCTGCGGGAAGCATCCTCTAGCACGTGTTTTTACTCGACTAGCCTGCGGGATGCATCCTCTCGCACGTGTTTTTACTCGACTAACCTGCGGGATGAATCCTCTCGCACGTGTTTTTACTCGACTAGCCTGCGCGATGCATCCTCCCGCACGTGTTTTTACTCGACTAGCCTGCGGGATGCATCCTCTCGCACGTGTTTTTGCTCGACTAGCCTGCGGGATGCATCCTCCCGCACGTGTTTTTACTCGACTAGCCTGCGGGATGCATCCTCTCGCACGTGTTTTTACTCGACTAGCCTGCGGGATGCATCCTCTCGCACGTGTTTTCACTCGACTAGCCTGCGGGATGCATCCTCTCGCACGTGTTTTTACTCGTCTAGCCTGCGGGAAGCATCCTCTCGCACGTGTTTTTACCCGACTAGCATGCGGGATGCATCCTCTCGCACGTGTTTTTACTCGACTAGCCTGCGGGATGCATCCTCTCTCACGTGTTTTTATCCGAATACCCTGAGGGATGCATCCTCTCGCACGTGTTTTTACTCGACTAGCCTGCAGGATACATCCTCTCGCACGTGTTTTTACTCGACTAGCCTCCGGGATGCATCCTCTCGCACGTGTTTTTACTCGACTAGCCTGCGGGATGCATCCTCTCGCACGTGTTTTTACTCGACTAGCCTGCGGGATGCATCATCTCGCACGTGTTTTTACTCGACTAGCCTGCGGGAAGCATCCTCTAGCACGTGTTTTTACTCGACTAGCCTGCGGGATGCATCCTCTCGCACGTGTTTTTACTCGACTAACCTGCGGGATGAATCCTCTCGCACGTGTTTTTACTCGACTAGCCTGCGCGATGCATCCTCCCGCACGTGTTTTTACTCGACTAGCCTGCGGGATGCATCCTCTCGCACGTGTTTTTGCTCGACTAGCCTGCGGGATGCATCCTCCCGCACGTGTTTTTACTCGACTAGCCTGCGGGATGCATCCTCTCGCACGTGTTTTTACTCGACTAGCCTGCGGGATGCATCCTCTCGCACGTGTTTTCACTCGACTAGCCTGCGGGATGCATCCTCTCGCACGTGTTTTTACTCGACTAGCCTGCGGGATGCATCCTCTCGCACGTGTTTTTACTCGTCTAGCCTGCGGGAAGCATCCTCTCGCACGTGTTTTTACCCGACTAGCATGCGGGATGCATCCTCTCGCACGTGTTTTTACTCGACTAGCCTGCGGGATGCATCCTCTAGCACGTGTTTTTACTCGACTAGCCTGCGGGATGCATCCTCTTGCACGTTTTTTTACTCGACAAGCCTGCGGGATGCATCCTTTCGCACGTAATTTACTCGACTAGCCTGCGGGATGCAGCCTCTCGCACGCGTTTCTACTCGACTAGCCTGCGGGATGCATCCTGTCGCACGTGTTTTTACTCGACTAGCCTGCGGGATGCATCCTCTCGCACGTGTTTTTACTCGACTAGCCTGCGGGATGCATCATCTCGCACGTGTTTTTACTCGACTAGCCTGCGGGATGCATCCTCTCGCACGTGTTTTTACTCGACTAGCCTGCGGGATGCTTCCTCTAGCACGTGTTTTTACTCGACTAGCCTGCGGGATGCATCCTCTAGCACGTGTTTTTACTCGACTAGCCTGCGGGATGAATCCTCTCGCAGGTTTTTTTACTCGACTAGCCTGCGGGATGCATCCTCCCGCACGTGTTTTTGCTCGACTAGCCTGCGGGATGCATCCTCCCGCACGTGTTTTTGCTCGACTAGCCTGCGGGATGCATCCTCTCGCACGTGTTTTTGCTCGACTAGCCTGCGGGATGCATCCTCTCGCACGTGTTTTTACTCGACTAGCCTGCGGGATGCATCCTCTCGCACGTGTTTTTACTCGACTAGCCTGCGGGATGCATCCTCTCGCACGTGTTTTTACTCGACTAGCCTGCGGGAAGCATCCTCTCGCACGTGTTTTTACTCGTCTAGCCTGCGGGATGCATCCTCTCTCACGTGTTTTTATCCGAATAGCCTGCGGGATGCATCCTCTCGCACGTGTTTTTACTCGACTAGCCTGCGGGATGCATCCTCTCGCACGTGTTTTTACTCGACTAGCCTGCGGGATGCATCCTCTCGCACGTGTTTTTACTCGACTAGCCTGCGGGATGCATCCTCTCGCACGTGTTTTTACTCGTCTAGCCTGCGGGAAGCATCCTCTCGCACGTGTTTTTACCCGACTAGCATGCGGGATGCATCCTCTCGCACGTGTTTTTACTCGACTAGCCTGCGGGATGCATCCTCTCGCATGTGTTTTTACTCGACTAGCCTGCGGGATGCATCCTCTCGCACGTGTTTTTACTCGACCAGCCTGCGGGATGCATCCTCTCGCACGTGTTTTTACTCGACTAGCCTGCGGGATGCATCCTCTCGCACGTGTTTTTACTCGACTAGCCTGCGGGATGCATCCTCTCGCACGTGTTTTTACTCGACTAGCCTGCGGGATGCATCCTCTCTCACGTGTTTTTATCCGAATAGCCTGCGGGATGCATCCTCTCGCACGTGTTTTTACTCGACTAGCCTGCGGGATGCATCCTCTCGCACGTGTTTTTACTCGACTATCCTGCGGGATGCATCATCTCGCACGTGTTTTTACTCGACTAGCCTGCGGGAAGCATCCTCTAGCACGTGTTTCTACTCGACTAGCCTGCGGGATGCATCCTCTCGCACGTGTTTTTACTCGACTAGCCTGCGGGATGCATCCTCTCGCACGTGTTTTTACTCGACTAGCCTGCGGGATGCATCCTCTAGCACGTGTTTTTACTCGACTAGCCTGCGGGATGCATCCTCTCGCACGTGTTTTTACTCGTCTAGCCTGCGGGAAGCATCCTCTCGCACGTGTTTTTACCCGACTAGCATGCGGGATGCATCCTCTCGCACGTGTTTTTACTCGACTAGCCTGCGGGATGCATCCTCTCGCACGTTTTTTTACTCGACAAGCCTGCGGGATGCATCCTCTCGCACGTGATTTACTCGACTAGCCTGCGGGATGCATCCTCTCGCACGCGTTTCTACTCGACTAGCCTGCGGGATGCATCCTCTCGCACGTGTTTTTACTCGACTAGCCTGCGGGATGCATCCTCTCGCACGTGTTTTTACTCGACTAGCCTGCGGGATGCTTCCTCTAGCACGTGTTTTTACTCGACTAGCCTGCGGGATGCATCCTCTAGCACGTGTTTTTACTCGACTAGCCTGCGGGATGAATCCTCTCGCAGGTTTTTTTACTCGACTAGCCTGCGGGATGCATCCTCTCGCACGTGTTTTTGCTCGACTAGCCTGCGGGATGCATCATCTCGCACGTGTTTTTACTCGACTAGCCTGCGGGAAGCATCCTCTAGCACGTGTTTTTACTCGACTAGCCTGCGGGATGCATCCTCTCGCACGCGTTTCTACTCGACTAGCCTGCGGGATGCATCCTCTCGCACGTGTTTTTACTCGACTAGCCTGCGGGATGCATCCTCTGACACGTGTTTTTACTCTACTAGCCTGCGGGAAGCATCCTCTAGCACGTGTTTCTACTCGACTAGCCTGCGGGATGCATCCTCTCGCACGTGTTTTTACTCGACTAGCCTGCGGGATGCATCCTCTCGCACGTGTTTTTACACGACTAGCCTGCGGGATGCATCCTCTCGCACGTGTTTTTACTCGACTAGCCTGCGGGATGCATCCTCTAACACGTGTTTTTGCTCGACTAGCCTGCGGGATGCATCCTCTCGCACGTGTTTTTACTCGACTAGCCCTGCGGGATGCATCCTCTCGCACGTGTTTTTGCTCGACTAGCCTGCGGGATGCATCCTCTCGCACGTGTTTTTACTCGACTAGCCTGCGGGATGCATCCTCTCGCACGTGTTTTTGCTCGACTAGCCTGCGGGATGCATCCTCCCGCACGTGTTTTTACTCGACTAGCCTGCGGGATGCATCCTCTCGCACGTGTTTTTGCTCGACTAGCCTGCGGGATGCATCCTCCCGCACGTGTTTTTACTCGACTAGCCTGCGGGATGCATCCTCTCGCACGTGTTTTTACTCGACTAGCCTGCGGGATGCATCCTCTCGCACGTGTTTTCACTCGACTAGCCTGCGGGATGCATCCTCTCGCACGTGTTTTTACTCGACTAGCCTGCGGGATGCATCCTCTCGCACGTGTTTTTACACGACTAGCCTGCGGGATGCATCCTCTCGCACGTGTTTTTACTCGACTAGCCTGCGGGATGCATCCTCTAACACGTGTTTTTGCTCGACTAGACTGCGGGATGCATCCTCTCGCACGTGTTTTTACTCGACTAGCCCTGCGGGATGCATCCTCTCGCACGTGTTTTTGCTCGACTAGCCTGCGGGATGCATCCTCTCGCACGTGTTTTTACTCGACTAGCCTGCGGGATGCATCCTCTCGCACGCGTTTCTACTCGACTAGCCTGCGGGATGCATCCTCTCGCACGTGTTTTTACTCGACTAGCCTGCGGGATGCAACCTCTGACACGTGTTTTTACTCTACTAGCCTGCGGGGTGCATCCTCTCGCACGTGTTTTTGCCCGACTAGCCTGCGGGATGCATCCTCTTGCACGTGTTTTTACTCGACTAGCCTGCGGGATGCATCCTCTCGCACGTGTTTTTAACCGACTAGCCTGCGGGATGCATCCTCTCTCACGTGTTTTTATCCGAATACCCTGAGGGATGCATCCTCTCGCACGTGTTTTTACTCGACTAGCCTGCAGGATACATCCTCTCGCACGTGTTTTTACTCGACTAGCCTCCGGGATGCATCCTCTCGCACGTGTTTTTACTCGACTAGCCTGCGGGATGCATCCTCTCGCACGTGTTTTTACTCGACTAGCCTGCGGGATGCATCATCTCGCACGTGTTTTTACTCGACTAGCCTGCGGGAAGCATCCTCTAGCACGTGTTTTTACTCGACTAGCCTGCGGGATGCATCCTCTCGCACGTGTTTTTACTCGACTAACCTGCGGGATGAATCCTCTCGCACGTGTTTTTACTCGACTAGCCTGCGCGATGCATCCTCCCGCACGTGTTTTTACTCGACTAGCCTGCGGGATGCATCCTCTCGCACGTGTTTTTGCTCGACTAGCCTGCGGGATGCATCCTCCCGCACGTGTTTTTACTCGACTAGCCTGCGGGATGCATCCTCTCGCACGTGTTTTTACTCGACTAGCCTGCGGGATGCATCCTCTCGCACGTGTTTTCACTCGACTAGCCTGCGGGATGCATCCTCTCGCACGTGTTTTTACTCGACTAGCCTGCGGGATGCATCCTCTCACACGTGTTTTTACTCGTCTAGCCTGCGGGAAGCATCCTCTCGCACGTGTTTTTTACCCGACTAGCATGCGGGATGCATCCTCTCGCACGTGTTTTTACTCGACTAGCCTGCGGGATGCATCCTCTCTCACGTGTTTTTATCCGAATACCCTGAGGGATGCATCCTCTCGCACGTGTTTTTACTCGACTAGCCTGCAGGATACATCCTCTCGCACGTGTTTTTACTCGACTAGCCTCCGGGATGCATCCTCTCGCACGTGTTTTTACTCGACTAGCCTGCGGGATGCATCCTCTCGCACGTGTTTTTACTCGACTAGCCTGCGGGATGCATCATCTCGCACGTGTTTTTACTCGACTAGCCTGCGGGAAGCATCCTCTAGCACGTGTTTTTACTCGACTAGCCTGCGGGATGCATCCTCTCGCACGTGTTTTTACTCGACTAACCTGCGGGATGAATCCTCTCGCACGTGTTTTTACTCGACTAGCCTGCGCGATGCATCCTCCCGCACGTGTTTTTACTCGACTAGCCTGCGGGATGCATCCTCTCGCACGTGTTTTTGCTCGACTAGCCTGCGGGATGCATCCTCCCGCACGTGTTTTTACTCGACTAGCCTGCGGGATGCATCCTCTCGCACGTGTTTTTACTCGACTAGCCTGCGGGATGCATCCTCTCGCACGTGTTTTCACTCGACTAGCCTGCGGGATGCATCCTCTCGCACGTGTTTTTACTCGACTAGCCTGCGGGATGCATCCTCTCGCACGTGTTTTTACTCGTCTAGCCTGCGGGAAGCATCCTCTCGCACGTGTTTTTACCCGACTAGCATGCGGGATGCATCCTCTCGCACGTGTTTTTACTCGACTAGCCTGCGGGATGCATCCTCTAGCACGTGTTTTTACTCGACTAGCCTGCGGGATGCATCCTCTTGCACGTTTTTTTACTCGACAAGCCTGCGGGATGCATCCTTTCGCACGTAATTTACTCGACTAGCCTGCGGGATGCATCCTCTCGCACGCGTTTCTACTCGACTAGCCTGCCTGATGCATCCTGTCGCACGTGTTTTTACTCGACTAGCCTGCGGGATGCATCCTCTCGCACGTGTTTTTACTCGACTAGCCTGCGGGATGCATCATCTCGCACGTGTTTTTACTCGACTAGCCTGCGGGATGCATCCTCTCGCACGTGTTTTTACTCGACTAGCCTGCGGGATGCTTCCTCTAGCACGTGTTTTTACTCGACTAGCCTGCGGGATGCATCCTCTAGCACGTGTTTTTACTCGACTAGCCTGCGGGATGAATCCTCTCGCAGGTTTTTTTACTCGACTAGCCTGCGGGATGCATCCTCCCGCACGTGTTTTTGCTCGACTAGCCTGCGGGATGCATCCTCCCGCACGTGTTTTTGCTCGACTAGCCTGCGGGATGCATCCTCTCGCACGTGTTTTTGCTCGACTAGCCTGCGGGATGCATCCTCTCGCACGTGTTTTTACTCGACTAGCCTGCGGGATGCATCCTCTCGCACGTGTTTTTACTCGACTAGCCTGCGGGATGCATCCTCTCGCACGTGTTTTTACTCGACTAGCCTGCGGGAAGCATCCTCTCGCACGTGTTTTTACTCGTCTAGCCTGCGGGATGCATCCTCTCTCACGTGTTTTTATCCGAATAGCCTGCGGGATGCATCCTCTCGCACGTGTTTTTACTCGACTAGCCTGCGGGATGCATCCTCTCGCACGTGTTTTTACTCGACTAGCCTGCGGGATGCTTCCTCTAGCACGTGTTTTTACTCGACTAGCCTGCGGGATGCATCCTCTTGCACGTTTTTTTACTCGACAAGCCTGCGGGATGCATCCTTTCGCACGTAATTTACTCGACTAGCCTGCGGGATGCATCCTCTCGCACGCGTTTCTACTCGACTAGCCTGCGGGATGCATCCTGTCGCACGTGTTTTTACTCGACTAGCCTGCGGGATGCATCCTCTCGCACGTGTTTTTACTCGACTAGCCTGCGGGATGCATCCTCTGACACGTGTTTTTACTCTACTAGCCTGCGGGAAGCATCCTCTAGCACGTGTTTCTACTCGACTAGCCTGCGGGATGCATCCTCTCGCACGTGTTTTTACTCGACTAGCCTGCGGGATGCATCCTCTCGCACGTGTTTTTACACGACTAGCCTGCGGGATGCATCCTCTCGCACGTGTTTTTACTCGACTAGCCTGCGGGATGCATCCTCTAACACGTGTTTTTGCTCGACTAGCCTGCGGGATGCATCCTCTCGCACGTGTTTTTACTCGACTAGCCCTGCGGGATGCATCCTCTCGCACGTGTTTTTGCTCGACTAGCCTGCGGGATGCATCCTCTCGCACGTGTTTTTACTCGACTAGCCTGCGGGATGCATCCTCTCGCACGCGTTTCTACTCGACTAGCCTGCGGGATGCATCCTCTCGCACGTGTTTTTACTCGACTAGCCTGCGGGATGCATCATCTCGCACGTGTTTTTACTCGACTAGCCTGCGGGAAGCATCCTCTAGCACGTGTTTTTACTCGACTAGCCTGCGGGATGCATCCTCTCGCACGTGTTTTTACTCGACTAACCTGCGGGATGAATCCTCTCGCACGTGTTTTTACTCGACTAGCCTGCGCGATGCATCCTCCCGCACGTGTTTTTACTCGACTAGCCTGCGGGATGCATCCTCTCGCACGTGTTTTTGCTCGACTAGCCTGCGGGATGCATCCTCCCGCACGTGTTTTTACTCGACTAGCCTGCGGGATGCATCCTCTCGCACGTGTTTTTACTCGACTAGCCTGCGGGATGCATCCTCTCGCACGTGTTTTCACTCGACTAGCCTGCGGGATGCATCCTCTCGCACGTGTTTTTACTCGACTAGCCTGCGGGATGCATCCTCTCGCACGTGTTTTTACTCGTCTAGCCTGCGGGAAGCATCCTCTCGCACGTGTTTTTATCCGACTAGCATGCGGGATGCATCCTCTCGCACGCGTTCCTACTCGACTAGCCTGCGGGATGCATCCTGTCGCACGTGTTTTTACTCGACTAGCCTGCGGGATGCATCCTCTCGCACGTGTTTTTACTCGACTAGCCTGCGGGATGCATCATCTCGCACGTGTTTTTACTCGACTAGCCTGCGGGATGCATCCTCTCGCACGTGTTTTTACTCGACTAGCCTGCGGGATGCTTCCTCTAGCACGTGTTTTTACTCGACTAGCCTGCGGGATGCATCCTCTAGCACGTGTTTTTACTCGACTAGCCTGCGGGATGAATCCTCTCGCAGGTTTTTTTACTCGACTAGCCTGCGGGATGCATCCTCCCGCACGTGTTTTTGCTCGACTAGCCTGCGGGATGCATCCTCCCGCACGTGTTTTTGCTCGACTAGCCTGCGGGATGCATCCTCTCGCACGTGTTTTTGCTCGACTAGCCTGCGGGATGCATCCTCTCGCACGTGTTTTTACTCGACTAGCCTGCGGGATGCATCCTCTCGCACGTGTTTTTACTCGACTAGCCTGCGGGATGCATCCTCTCGCACGTGTTTTTACTCGACTAGCCTGCGGGAAGCATCCTCTCGCACGTGTTTTTACTCGTCTAGCCTGCGGGATGCATCCTCTCTCACGTGTTTTTATCCGAATAGCCTGCGGGATGCATCCTCTCGCACGTGTTTTTACTCGACTAGCCTGCGGGATGCATCCTCTCGCACGTGTTTTTACTCGACTAGCCTGCGGGATGCATCCTCTCGCACGTGTTTTTACTCGACTAGCCTGCGGGATGCATCCTCTCGCACGTGTTTTTACTCGTCTAGCCTGCGGGAAGCATCCTCTCGCACGTGTTTTTACCCGACTAGCATGCGGGATGCATCCTCTCGCACGTGTTTTTACTCGACTAGCCTGCGGGATGCATCCTCTCGCATGTGTTTTTACTCGACTAGCCTGCGGGATGCATCCTCTCGCACGTGTTTTTACTCGACCAGCCTGCGGGATGCATCCTCTCGCACGTGTTTTTACTCGACTAGCCTGCGGGATGCATCCTCTCGCACGTGTTTTTACTCGACTAGCCTGCGCGATGCATCCTCCCGCACGTGTTTTTACTCGACTAGCCTGCGGGATGCATCCTCTCGCACGTGTTTTTGCTCGACTAGCCTGCGGGATGCATCCTCCCGCACGTGTTTTTACTCGACTAGCCTGCGGGATGCATCCTCTCGCACGTGTTTTTACTCGACTAGCCTGCGGGATGCATCCTCTCGCACGTGTTTTCACTCGACTAGCCTGCGGGATGCATCCTCTCGCACGTGTTTTTACTCGACTAGCCTGCGGGATGCATCCTCTCGCACGTGTTTTTACTCGTCTAGCCTGCGGGAAGCATCCTCTCGCACGTGTTTTTACCCGACTAGCATGCGGGATGCATCCTCTCGCACGTGTTTTTACTCGACTAGCCTGCGGGATGCATCCTCTCTCACGTGTTTTTATCCGAATACCCTGAGGGATGCATCCTCTCGCACGTGTTTTTACTCGACTAGCCTGCAGGATACATCCTCTCGCACGTGTTTTTACTCGACTAGCCTCCGGGATGCATCCTCTCGCACGTGTTTTTACTCGACTAGCCTGCGGGATGCATCCTCTCGCACGTGTTTTTACTCGACTAGCCTGCGGGATGCATCATCTCGCACGTGTTTTTACTCGACTAGCCTGCGGGAAGCATCCTCTAGCACGTGTTTTTACTCGACTAGCCTGCGGGATGCATCCTCTCGCACGTGTTTTTACTCGACTAACCTGCGGGATGAATCCTCTCGCACGTGTTTTTACTCGACTAGCCTGCGCGATGCATCCTCCCGCACGTGTTTTTACTCGACTAGCCTGCGGGATGCATCCTCTCGCACGTGTTTTTGCTCGACTAGCCTGCGGGATGCATCCTCCCGCACGTGTTTTTACTCGACTAGCCTGCGGGATGCATCCTCTCGCACGTGTTTTTACTCGACTAGCCTGCGGGATGCATCCTCTCGCACGTGTTTTCACTCGACTAGCCTGCGGGATGCATCCTCTCGCACGTGTTTTTACTCGACTAGCCTGCGGGATGCATCCTCTCGCACGTGTTTTTACTCGTCTAGCCTGCGGGAAGCATCCTCTCGCACGTGTTTTTACCCGACTAGCATGCGGGATGCATCCTCTCGCACGTGTTTTTACTCGACTAGCCTGCGGGATGCATCCTCTAGCACGTGTTTTTACTCGACTAGCCTGCGGGATGCATCCTCTTGCACGTTTTTTTACTCGACAAGCCTGCGGGATGCATCCTTTCGCACGTAATTTACTCGACTAGCCTGCGGGATGCATCCTCTCGCACGCGTTTCTACTCGACTAGCCTGCCTGATGCATCCTGTCGCACGTGTTTTTACTCGACTAGCCTGCGGGATGCATCCTCTCGCACGTGTTTTTACTCGACTAGCCTGCGGGATGCATCATCTCGCACGTGTTTTTACTCGACTAGCCTGCGGGATGCATCCTCTCGCACGTGTGTTTACTCGACTAGCCTGCGGGATGCTTCCTCTAGCACGTGTTTTTACTCGACTAGCCTGCGGGATGCATCCTCTAGCACGTGTTTTTACTCGACTAGCCTGCGGGATGAATCCTCTCGCAGGTTTTTTTACTCGACTAGCCTGCGGGATGCATCCTCCCGCACGTGTTTTTGCTCGACTAGCCTGCGGGATGCATCCTCCCGCACGTGTTTTTGCTCGACTAGCCTGCGGGATGCATCCTCTCGCGCGTGTTTTTGCTCGACTAGCCTGCGGGATGCATCCTCTCGCACGTGTTTTTACTCGACTAGCCTGCGGGATGCATCCTCTCGCACGTGTTTTTACTCGACTAGCCTGCGGGATGCATCCTCTCGCACGTGTTTTTACTCGACTAGCCTGCGGGAAGCATCCTCTCGCACGTGTTTTTACTCGTCTAGCCTGCGGGATGCATCCTCTCTCACGTGTTTTTATCCGAATAGCCTGCGGGATGCATCCTCTCGCACGTGTTTTTACTCGACTAGCCTGCGGGATGCATCCTCTCGCACGTGTTTTTACTCGACTAGCCTGCGGGATGCTTCCTCTAGCACGTGTTTTTACTCGACTAGCCTGCGGGATGCATCCTCTTGCACGTTTTTTTACTCGACAAGCCTGCGGGATGCATCCTTTCGCACGTAATTTACTCGACTAGCCTGCGGGATGCATCCTCTCGCACGCGTTTCTACTCGACTAGCCTGCGGGATGCATCCTGTCGCACGTGTTTTTACTCGACTAGCCTGCGGGATGCATCCTCTCGCACGTGTTTTTACTCGACTAGCCTGCGGGATGCATCCTCTGACACGTGTTTTTACTCTACTAGCCTGCGGGAAGCATCCTCTAGCACGTGTTTCTACTCGACTAGCCTGCGGGATGCATCCTCTCGCACGTGTTTTTACTCGACTAGCCTGCGGGATGCATCCTCTCGCACGTGTTTTTACACGACTAGCCTGCGGGATGCATCCTCTCGCACGTGTTTTTACTCGACTAGCCTGCGGGATGCATCCTCTAACACGTGTTTTTGCTCGACTAGCCTGCGGGATGCATCCTCTCGCACGTGTTTTTACTCGACTAGCCCTGCGGGATGCATCCTCTCGCACGTGTTTTTGCTCGACTAGCCTGCGGGATGCATCCTCTCGCACGTGTTTTTACTCGACTAGCCTGCGGGATGCATCCTCTCGCACGCGTTTCTACTCGACTAGCCTGCGGGATGCATCCTCTCGCACGTGTTTTTACTCGACTAGCCTGCGGGATGCATCATCTCGCACGTGTTTTTACTCGACTAGCCTGCGGGAAGCATCCTCTAGCACGTGTTTTTACTCGACTAGCCTGCGGGATGCATCCTCTCGCACGTGTTTTTACTCGACTAACCTGCGGGATGAATCCTCTCGCACGTGTTTTTACTCGACTAGCCTGCGCGATGCATCCTCCCGCACGTGTTTTTACTCGACTAGCCTGCGGGATGCATCCTCTCGCACGTGTTTTTGCTCGACTAGCCTGCGGGATGCATCCTCCCGCACGTGTTTTTACTCGACTAGCCTGCGGGATGCATCCTCTCGCACGTGTTTTTACTCGACTAGCCTGCGGGATGCATCCTCTCGCACGTGTTTTCACTCGACTAGCCTGCGGGATGCATCCTCTCGCACGTGTTTTTACTCGACTAGCCTGCGGGATGCATCCTCTCGCACGTGTTTTTACTCGTCTAGCCTGCGGGAAGCATCCTCTCGCACGTGTTTTTACCCGACTAGCATGCGGGATGCATCCTCTCGCACGTGTTTTTACTCGACTAGCCTGCGGGATGCATCCTCTAGCACGTGTTTTTACTCGACTAGCCTGCGGGATGCATCCTCTTGCACGTTTTTTTACTCGACAAGCCTGCGGGATGCATCCTTTCGCACGTAATTTACTCGACTAGCCTGCGGGATGCATCCTCTCGCACGCGTTCCTACTCGACTAGCCTGCGGGATGCATCCTGTCGCACGTGTTTTTACTCGACTAGCCTGCGGGATGCATCCTCTCGCACGTGTTTTTACTCGACTAGCCTGCGGGATGCATCATCTCGCACGTGTTTTTACTCGACTAGCCTGCGGGATGCATCCTCTCGCACGTGTTTTTACTCGACTAGCCTGCGGGATGCTTCCTCTAGCACGTGTTTTTACTCGACTAGCCTGCGGGATGCATCCTCTAGCACGTGTTTTTACTCGACTAGCCTGCGGGATGAATCCTCTCGCAGGTTTTTTTACTCGACTAGCCTGCGGGATGCATCCTCCCGCACGTGTTTTTGCTCGACTAGCCTGCGGGATGCATCCTCCCGCACGTGTTTTTGCTCGACTAGCCTGCGGGATGCATCCTCTCGCACGTGTTTTTGCTCGACTAGCCTGCGGGATGCATCCTCTCGCACGTGTTTTTACTCGACTAGCCTGCGGGATGCATCCTCTCGCACGTGTTTTTACTCGACTAGCCTGCGGGATGCATCCTCTCGCACGTGTTTTTACTCGACTAGCCTGCGGGAAGCATCCTCTCGCACGTGTTTTTACTCGTCTAGCCTGCGGGATGCATCCTCTCGCACGTGTTTTTACTCGACCAGCCTGCGGGATGCATCCTCTCGCACGTGTTTTTACTCGACTAGCCTGCGGGATGCATCCTCTCGCACGTGTTTTTACTCGACTAGCCTGCGGGATGCATCCTCTCGCACGTGTTTTTACTCGACTAGCCTGCGGGATGCATCCTCTCTCACGTGTTTTTATCCGAATAGCCTGCGGGATGCATCCTCTCGCACGTGTTTTTACTCGACTAGCCTGCGGGATGCATCCTCTCGCACGTGTTTTTACTCGACTATCCTGCGGGATGCATCATCTCGCACGTGTTTTTACTCGACTAGCCTGCGGGAAGCATCCTCTAGCACGTGTTTCTACTCGACTAGCCTGCGGGATGCATCCTCTCGCACGTGTTTTTACTCGACTAGCCTGCGGGATGCATCCTCTCGCACGTGTTTTTACTCGACTAGCCTGCGGGATGCATCCTCTAGCACGTGTTTTTACTCGACTAGCCTGCGGGATGCATCCTCTCGCACGTGTTTTTACTCGTCTAGCCTGCGGGAAGCATCCTCTCGCACGTGTTTTTACCCGACTAGCATGCGGGATGCATCCTCTCGCACGTGTTTTTACTCGACTAGCCTGCGGGATGCATCCTCTCGCACGTTTTTTTACTCGACAAGCCTGCGGGATGCATCCTCTCGCACGTGATTTACTCGACTAGCCTGCGGGATGCATCCTCTCGCACGCGTTTCTACTCGACTAGCCTGCGGGATGCATCCTCTCGCACGTGTTTTTACTCGACTAGCCTGCGGGATGCATCCTCTCGCACGTGTTTTTACTCGACTAGCCTGCGGGATGCTTCCTCTAGCACGTGTTTTTACTCGACTAGCCTGCGGGATGCATCCTCTAGCACGTGTTTTTACTCGACTAGCCTGCGGGATGAATCCTCTCGCAGGTTTTTTTACTCGACTAGCCTGCGGGATGCATCCTCCCGCACGTGTTTTTGCTCGACTAGCCTGCGGGATGCATCCTCTCGCACGTGTTTTTACTCGTCTAGCCTGCGGGAAGCATCCTCTCGCACGTGTTTTTACCCGACTAGCATGCGGGATGCATCCTCTCGCACGTGTTTTTACTCGACTAGCCTGCGGGATGCATCCTCTCGCATGTGTTTTTACTCGACTAGCCTGCGGGATGCATCCTCTCGCACGTGTTTTTACTCGACTAGCCTGCGGGATGCATCCTCTCGCACGTGTTTTTACTCGACTAGCCTGCGGGATGCATCCTCTCGCACGTGTTTTTACTCGACTAGCCTGCGGGATGCATCCTCTCGCACGTGTTTTTACTCGACTAGCCTGCGGGATGCATCCTCTCTCACGTGTTTTTATCCGAATAGCCTGCGGGATGCATCCTCTCGCACGTGTTTTTACTCGACTAGCCTGCGGGATGCATCCTCTCGCACGTGTTTTTACTCGACTATCCTGCGGGATGCATCATCTCACACGTGTTTTTACTCGACTAGCCTGCGGGAAGCATCCTCTAGCACGTGTTTCTACTCGACTAGCCTGCGGGATGCATCCTCTCGCACGTGTTTTTACTCGACTAGCCTGCGGGATGCATCCTCTCGCACGTGTTTTTACTCGACTAGCCTGCGGGATGCATCCTCTCGCACGTGTTTTTACTCGACTAGCCTGCGGGATGCATCCTCTCTCACGTGTTTTTATCCGAAT
Source organism: Lasioglossum baleicum (assembly GCF_051020765.1). Lineage (NCBI taxonomy): Eukaryota > Metazoa > Arthropoda > Insecta > Hymenoptera > Halictidae > Lasioglossum > Lasioglossum baleicum. Next base: position 164,834 of record NW_027469310.1, on the reverse strand, counting down.
AGCCTGCGGGAAGCATCCTCTCGCACGTGTTTTTACCCGACTAGCATGCGGGATGCATCCTCTCGCACGTGTTTTTACTCGACTAGCCTGCGGGATGCATCCTCTAGCACGTGTTTTTACTCGACTAGCCTGCGGGATGCATCCTCTCGCACGTGTTTTTACTCGACTATCCTGCGGGATGCATCATCTCGCACGTGTTTTTACTCGACTAGCCTGCGGGAAGCATCCTCTAGCACGTGTTTCTACTCGACTAGCCTGCGGGATGCATCCTCTCGCACGTGTTTTTACTCGACTAGCCTGCGGGATGCATCCTCTCGCACGTGTTTTTACTCGACTAGCCTGCGGGATGCATCCTCTAGCACGTGTTTTTACTCGACTAGCCTGCGGGATGCATCCTCTCGCACGTGTTTTTACTCGTCTAGCCTGCGGGAAGCATCCTCTCGCACGTGTTTTTACCCGACTAGCATGCGGGATGCATCCTCTCGCACGTGTTTTTACTCGACTAGCCTGCGGGATGCATCCTCTAGCACGTGTTTTTACTCGACTAGCCTGCGGGATGCATCCTCTCGCACGTTTTTTTACTCGACAAGCCTGCGGGATGCATCCTCTCGCACGTGATTTACTCGACTAGCCTGCGGGATGCATCCTCTCGCACGCGTTTCTACTCGACTAGCCTGCGGGATGCATCCTCTCGCACGTGTTTTTACTCGACTAGCCTGCGGGATGCATCCTCTCGCACGTGTTTTTACTCGACTAGCCTGCGGGATGCTTCCTCTAGCACGTGTTTTTACTCGACTAGCCTGCGGGATGCATCCTCTAGCACGTGTTTTTACTCGACTAGCCTGCGGGATGAATCCTCTCGCAGGTTTTTTTACTCGACTAGCCTGCGGGATGCATCCTCCCGCACGTGTTTTTGCTCGACTAGCCTGCGGGATGCATCCTCTCGCACGTGTTTTTACTCGTCTAGCCTGCGGGAAGCATCCTCTCGCACGTGTTTTTACCCGACTAGCATGCGGGATGCATCCTCTCGCACGTGTTTTTACTCGACTAGCCTGCGGGATGCATCCTCTCGCATGTGTTTTTACTCGACTAGCCTGCGGGATGCATCCTCTCGCACGTGTTTTTACTCGACTAGCCTGCGGGATGCATCCTCTCGCACGTGTTTTTACTCGACTAGCCTGCGGGATGCATCCTCTCGCACGTGTTTTTACTCGACTAGCCTGCGGGATGCATCCTCTCGCACGTGTTTTTACTCGACTAGCCTGCGGGATGCATCCTCTCTCACGTGTTTTTATCCGAATAGCCTGCGGGATGCATCCTCTCGCACGTGTTTTTACTCGACTAGCCTGCGGGATGCATCCTCTCGCACGTGTTTTTACTCGACTATCCTGCGGGATGCATCATCTCACACGTGTTTTTACTCGACTAGCCTGCGGGAAGCATCCTCTAGCACGTGTTTCTACTCGACTAGCCTGCGGGATGCATCCTCTCGCACGTGTTTTTACTCGACTAGCCTGCGGGATGCATCCTCTCGCACGTGTTTTTACTCGACTAGCCTGCGGGATGCATCCTCTAGCACGTGTTTTTACTCGACTAGCCTGCGGGATGCATCCTCTAGCACGTGTTTTTACTCGACTAGCCTGCGGGATGCATCCTCTCGCACGTGTTTTTACTCGACTAGCCTGCGGGATGCATCCTCTCGCACGTGTTTTTACTCGACTAGCCTGCGGGATGCATCCTCTAGCACGTGTTTTTACTCGACTAGCCTGCGGGATGCATCCTCTAGCACGTGTTTTTACTCGACTAGCCTGCGGGATGCATCCTCCCGCACGTGTTTTTGCTCGACTAGCCTGCGGGATGCATCCTCTCGCACGTGTTTTTACTCGACTAGCCTGCGGGATGCTTCCTCTAGCACGTGTTTTTACTCGACTAGCCTGCGGGATGCATCCTCTAGCACGTGTTTTTACTCGACTTGCCTGCGGGATGAATCCTCTCGCAGGTTTTTTTACTCGACTAGCCTGCGGGATGCATCCTCCCGCACGTGTTTTTGCTCGACTAGCCTGCGGGATGCATCCTCTCGCACGTGTTTTTGCTCGACTAGCCTGCGGGATGCATCCTCTGACACGTGTTTTTACTCTACTAGCCTGCGGGATGCATCCTCTCGCACGTGTTTTTACTCGACTAGCCTGCGGGATGCTTCCTCTAGCACGTGTTTTTACTCGACTAGCCTGCGGGATGCATCCTCTAGCACGTGTTTTTACTCGACTAGCCTGCGGGATGAATCCTCTCGCAGGTTTTTTTACTCGACTAGCCTGCGGGATGCATCCTCCCGCACGTGTTTTTGCTCGACTAGCCTGCGGGATGCATCCTCCCGCACGTGTTTTTGCTCGACTAGCCTGCGGGATGCATCCTCTCGCACGTGTTTTTGCTCGACTAGCCTGCGGGATGCATCCTCTCGCACGTGTTTTTACTCGACTAGCCTGCGGGATGCATCCTCTCGCACGTGTTTTTACTCGACTAGCCTGCGGGAAGCATCCTCTCGCACGTGTTTTTACCCGACTAGCATGCGGGATGCATCCTCTCGCACGTGTTTTTACTCGACTAGCCTGCGGGATGCATCCTCTCGCATGTGTTTTTACTCGACTAGCCTGCGGGATGCATCCTCTCGCACGTGTTTTTACTCGACTAGCCTGCGGGATGCATCCTCTCGCACGTGTTTTTACTCGACTAGCCTGCGGGATGCATCCTCTCGCACGTGTTTTTACTCGACTAGCCTGCGGGATGCATCCTCTCGCACGTGTTTTTACTCGACTAGCCTGCGGGATGCATCCTCTCTCACGTGTTTTTATCCGAATAGCCTGCGGGATGCATCCTCTCGCACGTGTTTTTACTCGACTAGCCTGCGGGATGCATCCTCTCGCACGTGTTTTTACTCGACTATCCTGCGGGATGCATCATCTCACACGTGTTTTTACTCGACTAGCCTGCGGGAAGCATCCTCTAGCACGTGTTTCTACTCGACTAGCCTGCGGGATGCATCCTCTCGCACGTGTTTTTACTCGACTAGCCTGCGGGATGCATCCTCTCGCACGTGTTTTTACTCGACTAGCCTGCGGGATGCATCCTCTCGCACGTGTTTTTACTCGACTAGCCTGCGGGATGCATCCTCTCTCACGTGTTTTTATCCGAATAGCCTGCGGGAAGCATCCTCTCGCACGTGTTTTTACTCGACTAGCCTGCGGGATGCATCCTCTAGCACGTGTTTTTACTCGACTAGCCTGCGGGATGCATCCTCTCGCACGTGTTTTTACTCGTCTAGCCTGCGGGAAGCATCCTCTCGCACGTGTTTTTACCCGACTAGCATGCGGGATGCATCCTCTCGCACGTGTTTTTACTCGACTAGCCTGCGGGATGCATCCTCTAGCACGTGTTTTTACTCGACTAGCCTACGGGATGCATCCTCTCGCACGTTTTTTTACTCGACAAGCCTGCGGGATGCATCCTCTCGCACGTGATTTACTCGACTAGCCTGCGGGATGCATCCTCTCGCACGCGTTTCTACTCGACTAGCCTGCGGGATGCATCCTCTCGCACGTGTTTTTACTCGACTAGCCTGCGGGATGCATCCTCTCGCACGTGTTTTTACTCGACTAGCCTGCGGGATGCTTCCTCTAGCACGTGTTTTTACTCGACTAGCCTGCGGGATGCATCCTCTAGCACGTGTTTTTACTCGACTAGCCTGCGGGATGAATCCTCTCGCAGGTTTTTTTACTCGACTAGCCTGCGGGATGCATCCTCCCGCACGTGTTTTTGCTCGACTAGCCTGCGGGATGCATCCTCTCGCACGTGTTTTTACTCGTCTAGCCTGCGGGAAGCATCCTCTCGCACGTGTTTTTACCCGACTAGCATGCGGGATGCATCCTCTCGCACGTGTTTTTACTCGACTAGCCTGCGGGATGCATCCTCTCGCATGTGTTTTTACTCGACTAGCCTGCGGGATGCATCCTCTCGCACGTGTTTTTACTCGACTAGCCTGCGGGATGCATCCTCTCGCACGTGTTTTTACTCGACTAGCCTGCCGGATGCATCCTCTCGCACGTGTTTTTACTCGACTAGCCTGCGGGATGCATCCTCTCGCACGTGTTTTTACTCGACTAGCCTGCGGGATGCATCCTCTCTCACGTGTTTTTATCCGAATAGCCTGCGGGATGCATCCTCTCGCACGTGTTTTTACTCGACTAGCCTGCGGGATGCATCCTCTCGCACGTGTTTTTACTCGACTATCCTGCGGGATGCATCATCTCACACGTGTTTTTACTCGACTAGCCTGCGGGAAGCATCCTCTAGCACGTGTTTCTACTCGACTAGCCTGCGGGATGCATCCTCTCGCACGTGTTTTTACTCGACTAGCCTGCGGGATGCATCCTCTCGCACGTGTTTTTACTCGACTAGCCTGCGGGATGCATCCTCTAGCACGTGTTTTTACTCGACTAGCCTGCGGGATGCATCCTCTAGCACGTGTTTTTACTCGACTAGCCTGCGGGATGCATCCTCTCGCACGTGTTTTTACTCGACTAGCCTGCGGGATGCATCCTCTCGCACGTGTTTTTACTCGACTAGCCTGCGGGATGCATCCTCTAGCACGTGTTTTTACTCGACTAGCCTGCGGGATGCATCCTCTAGCACGTGTTTTTACTCGACTAGCCTGCGGGATGCATCCTCCCGCACGTGTTTTTGCTCGACTAGCCTGCGGGATGCATCCTCTCGCACGTGTTTTTACTCGACTAGCCTGCGGGATGCTTCCTCTAGCACGTGTTTTTACTCGACTAGCCTGCGGGATGCATCCTCTAGCACGTGTTTTTACTCGACTTGCCTGCGGGATGAATCCTCTCGCAGGTTTTTTTACTCGACTAGCCTGCGGGATGCATCCTCCCGCACGTGTTTTTGCTCGACTAGCCTGCGGGATTCATCCTCTCGCACGTGTTTTTGCTCGACTAGCCTGCGGGATGCATCCTCTCGCACGTGTTTTTACTCGACTAGCCTGCGGGATGCATCCTCTCGCACGTGTTTTTACTCGACTAGCCTGCGGGATGCTTCCTCTAGCACGTGTTTTTACTCGACTAGCCTGCGGGATGCATCCTCTAGCACGTGTTTTTACTCGACTAGCCTGCGGGATGAATCCTCTCGCAGGTTTTTTTACTCGACTAGCCTGCGGGATGCATCCTCCCGCACGTGTTTTTGCTCGACTAGCCTGCGGGATGCATCCTCCCGCACGTGTTTTTGCTCGACTAGCCTGCGGGATGCATCCTCTCGCACGTGTTTTTGCTCGACTAGCCTGCGGGATGCATCCTCTCGCACCTGTTTTTACTCGACTAGCCTGCGGGATGCATCCTCTCGCACGTGTTTTTACTCGACTAGCCTGCGGGATGCATCCTCTCGCACGTGTTTTTACTCAACTAGCCTGCGGGAAGCATCCTCTCGCACGTGTTTTTACTCGTCTAGCCTGCGGGATGCATCCTCTCTCACGTGTTTTTATCCGAATAGCCTGCGGGATGCATCCTCTCGCACGTGTTTTTACTCGACTAGCCTGCGGGATGCATCCTCTCGCACGTGTTTTTACTCGACTAGCCTGCGGGATGCATCCTCTCGCACGTGTTTTTACTCGACTAGCCTGCGGGATGCTTCCTCTAGCACGTGTTTTTACTCGACTAGCCTGCGGGATGCATCCTCTAGCACGTGTTTTTACTCGACTTGCCTGCGGGATGAATCCTCTCGCAGGTTTTTTTACTCGACTAGCCTGCGGGATGCATCCTCTCGCACGTGTTTTTACTCGACTAGCCTGCGGGATGCATCCTCTCGCACGTGTTTTTACTCGACTAGCCTGCGGGATGCATCCTCTCTCACGTGTTTTTATCCGAATAGCCTGCGGGATGCATCCTCTCGCACGTGTTTTTACTCGACTAGCCTGCGGGATGCATCCTCTCGCACGTGTTTTTACTCGACTAGCCTGCGGGATGCTTCCTCTAGCACGTGTTTTTACTCGACTAGCCTGCGGGATGCATCCTCTAGCACGTGTTTTTACTCGACTAGCCTGCGGGATGAATCCTCTCGCAGGTTTTTTTACTCGACTAGCCTGCGGGATGCATCCTCCCGCACGTGTTTTTGCTCGACTAGCCTGCGGGATGCATCCTCCCGCACGTGTTTTTGCTCGACTAGCCTGCGGGATGCATCCTCTCGCACGTGTTTTTGCTCGACTAGCCTGCGGGATGCATCCTCTCGCACGTGTTTTTACTCGACTAGCCTGCGGGATGCATCCTCTCGCACGTGTTTTTACTCGACTAGCCTGCGGGATGCATCCTCTAGCACGTGTTTTTACTCGACTAGCCTGCGGGATGAATCCTCTCGCAGGTTTTTTTACTCGACTAGCCTGCGGGATGCATCCTCCCGCACGTGTTTTTGCTCGACTAGCCTGCGGGATGCATCCTCTCGCACGTGTTTTTACTCGTCTAGCCTGCGGGAAGCATCCTCTCGCACGTGTTTTTACCCGACTAGCATGCGGGATGCATCCTCTCGCACGTGTTTTTACTCGACTAGCCTGCGGGATGCATCCTCTCGCATGTGTTTTTACTCGACTAGCCTGCGGGATGCATCCTCTCGCACGTGTTTTTACTCGACTAGCCTGCGGGATGCATCCTCTCGCACGTGTTTTTACTCGACTAGCCTGCGGGATGCATCCTCTCGCACGTGTTTTTACTCGACTAGCCTGCGGGATGCATCCTCTCGCACGTGTTTTTACTCGACTAGCCTGCGGGATGCATCCTCTCTCACGTGTTTTTATCCGAATAGCCTGCGGGATGCATCCTCTCGCACGTGTTTTTACTCGACTAGCCTGCGGGATGCATCCTCTCGCACGTGTTTTTACTCGACTATCCTGCGGGATGCATCATCTCACACGTGTTTTTACTCGACTAGCCTGCGGGAAGCATCCTCTAGCACGTGTTTCTACTCGACTAGCCTGCGGGATGCATCCTCTCGCACGTGTTTTTACTCGACTAGCCTGCGGGATGCATCCTCTCGCACGTGTTTTTACTCGACTAGCCTGCGGGATGCATCCTCTCGCACGTGTTTTTACTCGACTAGCCTGCGGGATGCATCCTCTCTCACGTGTTTTTATCCGAATAGCCTGCGGGAAGCATCCTCTCGCACGTGTTTTTACTCGACTAGCCTGCGGGATGCATCCTCTAGCACGTGTTTTTACTCGACTAGCCTGCGGGATGCATCCTCTCGCACGTGTTTTTACTCGTCTAGCCTGCGGGAAGCATCCTCTCGCACGTGTTTTTACCCGACTAGCATGCGGGATGCATCCTCTCGCACGTGTTTTTACTCGACTAGCCTGCGGGATGCATCCTCTAGCACGTGTTTTTACTCGACTAGCCTACGGGATGCATCCTCTCGCACGTTTTTTTACTCGACAAGCCTGCGGGATGCATCCTCTCGCACGTGATTTACTCGACTAGCCTGCGGGATGCATCCTCTCGCACGCGTTTCTACTCGACTAGCCTGCGGGATGCATCCTCTCGCACGTGTTTTTACTCGACTAGCCTGCGGGATGCATCCTCTCGCACGTGTTTTTACTCGACTAGCCTGCGGGATGCTTCCTCTAGCACGTGTTTTTACTCGACTAGCCTGCGGGATGCATCCTCTAGCACGTGTTTTTACTCGACTAGCCTGCGGGATGAATCCTCTCGCAGGTTTTTTTACTCGACTAGCCTGCGGGATGCATCCTCCCGCACGTGTTTTTGCTCGACTAGCCTGCGGGATGCATCCTCTCGCACGTGTTTTTACTCGTCTAGCCTGCGGGAAGCATCCTCTCGCACGTGTTTTTACCCGACTAGCATGCGGGATGCATCCTCTCGCACGTGTTTTTACTCGACTAGCCTGCGGGATGCATCCTCTCGCATGTGTTTTTACTCGACTAGCCTGCGGGATGCATCCTCTCGCACGTGTTTTTACTCGACTAGCCTGCGGGATGCATCCTCTCGCACGTGTTTTTACTCGACTAGCCTGCGGGATGCATCCTCTCGCACGTGTTTTTACTCGACTAGCCTGCGGGATGCATCCTCTCGCACGTGTTTTTACTCGACTAGCCTGCGGGATGCATCCTCTCTCACGTGTTTTTATCCGAATAGCCTGCGGGATGCATCCTCTCGCACGTGTTTTTACTCGACTAGCCTGCGGGATGCATCCTCTCGCACGTGTTTTTACTCGACTATCCTGCGGGATGCATCATCTCACACGTGTTTTTACTCGACTAGCCTGCGGGAAGCATCCTCTAGCACGTGTTTCTACTCGACTAGCCTGCGGGATGCATCCTCTCGCACGTGTTTTTACTCGACTAGCCTGCGGGATGCATCCTCTCGCACGTGTTTTTACTCGACTAGCCTGCGGGATGCATCCTCTAGCACGTGTTTTTACTCGACTAGCCTGCGGGATGCATCCTCTAGCACGTGTTTTTACTCGACTAGCCTGCGGGATGCATCCTCTCGCACGTGTTTTTACTCGACTAGCCTGCGGGATGCATCCTCTCGCACGTGTTTTTACTCGACTAGCCTGCGGGATGCATCCTCTAGCACGTGTTTTTACTCGACTAGACTGCGGGATGCATCCTCTAGCACGTGTTTTTACTCGACTAGCCTGCGGGATGCATCCTCCCGCACGTGTTTTTGCTCGACTAGCCTGCGGGATGCATCCTCTCGCACGTGTTTTTTCTCGACTAGCCTGCGGGATGCTTCCTCTAGCACGTGTTTTTACTCGACTAGCCTGCGGGATGCATCCTCTAGCACGTGTTTTTACTCGACTTGCCTGCGGGATGAATCCTCTCGCAGGTTTTTTTACTCGACTAGCCTGCGGGATGCATCCTCCCGCACGTGTTTTTGCTCGACTAGCCTGCGGGATGCATCCTCTCGCACGTGTTTTTGCTCGACTAGCCTGCGGGATGCATCCTCTGACACGTGTTTTTACTCTACTAGCCTGTGGGATGCATCCTCTCGCACGTGTTTTTACTCGACTAGCCTGCGGGATGCATCCTCTCGCACGTGTTTTTACTCGACTAGCCTGCGGGATGCTTCCTCTAGCACGTGTTTTTACTCGACTAGCCTGCGGGATGCATCCTCTAGCACGTGTTTTTACTCGACTAGCCTGCGGGATGAATCCTCTCGCAGGTTTTTTTACTCGACTAGCCTGCGGGATGCATCCTCCCGCACGTGTTTTTGCTCGACTAGCCTGCGGGATGCATCCTCCCGCACGTGTTTTTGCTCGACTAGCCTGCGGGATGCATCCTCTCGCACGTGTTTTTGCTCGACTAGCCTGCGGGATGCATCCTCTCGCACGTGTTTTTACTCGACTAGCCTGCGGGATGCATCCTCTCGCACGTGTTTTTACTCGACTAGCCTGCGGGATGCATCCTCTCGCACGTGTTTTTACTCAACTAGCCTGCGGGAAGCATCCTCTAGCACGTGTTTTTACTCGTCTAGCCTGCGGGATGCATCCTCTCTCACGTGTTTTTATCCGAATAGCCTGCGGGATGCATCCTCTCGCACGTGTTTTTACTCGACTAGCCTGCGGGATGCATCCTCTCGCACGTGTTTTTACTCGACTAGCCTGCGGGATGCATCCTCTCGCACGTGTTTTTACTCGACTAGCCTGCGGGATGCATCCTCTCGCACGTGTTTTTACTCGTCTAGCCTGCGGGAAGCATCCTCTCGCACGTGTTTTTACCCGACTAGCATGCGGGATGCATCCTCTCGCACGTGTTTTTACTCGACTAGCCTGCGGGATGCATCCTCTCGCATGTGTTTTTACTCGACTAGCCTGCGGGATGCATCCTCTCGCACGTGTTTTTACTCGACCAGCCTGCGGGATGCATCCTCTCGCACGTGTTTTTACTCGACTAGCCTGCGGGATGCATCCTCTCGCACGTGTTTTTACTCGACTAGCCTGCGGGATGCATCCTCTCGCACGTGTTTTTACTCGACTAGCCTGCGGGATGCATCCTCTCTCACGTGTTTTTATCCGAATAGCCTGCGGGATGCATCCTCTCGCACGTGTTTTTACTCGACTAGCTTGCGGGATGCATCCTCTCGCACGTGTTTTTACTCGACTATCCTGCGGGATGCATCATCTCGCACGTGTTTTTACTCGACTAGCCTGCGGGAAGAATCCTCTAGCACGTGTTTCTACTCGACTAGCCTGCGGGATGCATCCTCTCGCACGTGTTTTTACTCGACTAGCCTGCGGGATGCATCCTCTCGCACGTGTTTTTACTCGACTAGCCTGCGGGATGCATCCTCTAGCACGTGTTTTTACTCGACTAGCCTGCGGGATGCATCCTCTCGCACGTGTTTTTATTCGTCTAGCCTGCGGGAAGCATCCTCTCGCACGTGTTTTTACCCGACTAGCATGCGGGATGCATCCTCTCGCACGTGTTTTTACTCGACTAGCCTGCGGGATGCATCCTCTAGCACGTGTTTTTACTCGACTAGCCTGCGGGATGCATCCTCTCGCACGTTTTTTTACTCGACAAGCCTGCGGGATGCATCCTCTCGCACGTGATTTACTCGACTAGCCTGCGGGATGCATCCTCTCGCACGCGTTTCTACTCGACTAGCCTGCGGGATGCATCCTCTCGCACGTGTTTTTACTCGACTAGCCTGCGGGATGCATCCTCTCGCACGTGTTTTTGCTCGACTAGCCTGCGGGATGCATCCTCTCGCACGTGTTTTTACTCGTCTAGCCTGCGGGAAGCATCCTCTCGCACGTGTTTTTACCCGACTAGCATGCGGGATGCATCCTCTCGCACGTGTTTTTACTCGACTAGCCTGCGGGATGCATCCTCTCGCATGTGTTTTTACTCGACTAGCCTGCGGGATGCATCCTCTCGCACGTGTTTTTACTCGACTAGCCTGCGGGATGCATCCTCTCGCACGTGTTTTTACTCGACTAGCCTGCGGGATGCATCCTCTCGCACGTGTTTTTACTCGACTAGCCTGCGGGATGCATCCTCTCGCACGTGTTTTTACTCGACTAGCCTGCGGGATGCATCCTCTCTCACGTGTTTTTATCCGAATAGCCTGCGGGATGCATCCTCTCGCACGTGTTTTTACTCGACTAGCCTGCGGGATGCATCCTCTCGCACGTGTTTTTACTCGACTATCCTGCGGGATGCATCATCTCACACGTGTTTTTACTCGACTAGCCTGCGGGAAGCATCCTCTAGCACGTGTTTCTACTCGACTAGCCTGCGGGATGCATCCTCTCGCACGTGTTTTTACTCGACTAGCCTGCGGGATGCATCCTCTCGCACGTGTTTTTACTCGACTAGCCTGCGGGATGCATCCTCTAGCACGTGTTTTTACTCGACTAGCCTGCGGGATGCATCCTCTAGCACGTGTTTTTACTCGACTAGCCTGCGGGATGCATCCTCTCGCACGTGTTTTTACTCGACTAGCCTGCGGGATGCATCCTCTCGCACGTGTTTTTACTCGACTAGCCTGCGGGATGCATCCTCTAGCACGTGTTTTTACTCGACTAGCCTGCGGGATGCATCCTCTAGCACGTGTTTTTACTCGACTAGCCTGCGGGATGCATCCTCCCGCACGTGTTTTTGCTCGACTAGCCTGCGGGATGCATCCTCTCGCACGTGTTTTTACTCGACTAGCCTGCGGGATGCTTCCTCTAGCACGTGTTTTTACTCGACTAGCCTGCGGGATGCATCCTCTAGCACGTGTTTTTACTCGACTTGCCTGCGGGATGAATCCTCTCGCAGGTTTTTTTACTCGACTAGCCTGCGGGATGCATCCTCCCGCACGTGTTTTTGCTCGACTAGCCTGCGGGATGCATCCTCTCGCACGTGTTTTTGCTCGACTAGCCTGCGGGATGCATCCTCTGACACGTGTTTTTACTCTACTAGCCTGTGGGATGCATCCTCTCGCACGTGTTTTTACTCGACTAGCCTGCGGGATGCATCCTCTCGCACGTGTTTTTACTCGACTAGCCTGCGGGATGCTTCCTCTAGCACGTGTTTTTACTCGACTAGCCTGCGGGATGCATCCTCTAGCACGTGTTTTTACTCGACTAGCCTGCGGGATGAATCCTCTCGCAGGTTTTTTTACTCGACTAGCCTGCGGGATGCATCCTCCCGCACGTGTTTTTGCTCGACTAGCCTGCGGGATGCATCCTCCCGCACGTGTTTTTGCTCGACTAGCCTGCGGGATGCATCCTCTCGCACGTGTTTTTGCTCGACTAGCCTGCGGGATGCATCCTCTCGCACGTGTTTTTACTCGACTAGCCTGCGGGATGCATCCTCTCGCACGTGTTTTTACTCGACTAGCCTGCGGGATGCATCCTCTCGCACGTGTTTTTACTCAACTAGCCTGCGGGAAGCATCCTCTCGCACGTGTTTTTACTCGTCTAGCCTGCGGGATGCATCCTCTCTCACGTGTTTTTATCCGAATAGCCTGCGGGATGCATCCTCTCGCACGTGTTTTTACTCGACTAGCCTGCGGGATGCATCCTCTCGCACGTGTTTTTACTCGACTAGCCTGCGGGATGCATCCTCTCGCACGTGTTTTTACTCGACTAGCCTGCGGGATGCATCCTCTCGCACGTGTTTTTACTCGTCTAGCCTGCGGGAAGCATCCTCTCGCACGTGTTTTTACCCGACTAGCATGCGGGATGCATCCTCTCGCACGTGTTTTTACTCGACTAGCCTGCGGGATGCATCCTCTCGCATGTGTTTTTACTCGACTAGCCTGCGGGATGCATCCTCTCGCACGTGTTTTTACTCGACCAGCCTGCGGGATGCATCCTCTCGCACGTGTTTTTACTCGACTAGCCTGCGGGATGCATCCTCTCGCACGTGTTTTTACTCGACTAGCCTGCGGGATGCATCCTCTCGCACGTGTTTTTACTCGACTAGCCTGCGGGATGCATCCTCTCTCACGTGTTTTTATCCGAATAGCCTGCGGGATGCATCCTCTCGCACGTGTTTTTACTCGACTAGCTTGCGGGATGCATCCTCTCGCACGTGTTTTTACTCGACTATCCTGCGGGATGCATCATCTCGCACGTGTTTTTACTCGACTAGCCTGCGGGAAGAATCCTCTAGCACGTGTTTCTACTCGACTAGCCTGCGGGATGCATCCTCTCGCACGTGTTTTTACTCGACTAGCCTGCGGGATGCATCCTCTCGCACGTGTTTTTACTCGACTAGCCTGCGGGATGCATCCTCTAGCACGTGTTTTTACTCGACTAGCCTGCGGGATGCATCCTCTCGCACGTGTTTTTATTCGTCTAGCCTGCGGGAAGCATCCTCTCGCACGTGTTTTTACCCGACTAGCATGCGGGATGCATCCTCTCGCACGTGTTTTTACTCGACTAGCCTGCGGGATGCATCCTCTAGCACGTGTTTTTACTCGACTAGCCTGCGGGATGCATCCTCTCGCACGTTTTTTTACTCGACAAGCCTGCGGGATGCATCCTCTCGCACGTGATTTACTCGACTAGCCTGCGGGATGCATCCTCTCGCACGCGTTTCTACTCGACTAGCCTGCGGGATGCATCCTCTCGCACGTGTTTTTACTCGACTAGCCTGCGGGATGCATCCTCTCGCACGTGTTTTTACTCGACTAGCCTGCGGGATGCTTTCTCTAGCACGTGTTTTAACTCGACTAGCCTGCGGGATGCATCCTCTAGCACGTGTTTTTACTCGACTAGCCTGCGGGATGAATCCTCTCGCAGGTTTTTTTACTCGACTAGCCTGCGGGATGCATCCTCCCGCACGTGTTTTTGCTCGACTAGCCTGCGGGATGCATCCTCTCGCACGTGTTTTTACTCGTCTAGCCTGCGGGAAGCATCCTCTCGCACGTGTTTTTACCCGACTAGCATGCGGGATGCATCCTCTCGCACGTGTTTTTACTCGACTAGCCTGCGGGATGCATCCTCTCGCATGTGTTTTTACTCGACTAGCCTGCGGGATGCATCCTCTCGCACGTGTTTTTACTCGACTAGCCTGCGGGATGCATCCTCTCGCACGTGTTTTTACTCGACTAGCCTGCGGGATGCATCCTCTCGCACGTGTTTTTACTCGACTAGCCTGCGGGATGCATCCTCTCGCACGTGTTTTTACTCGACTAGCCTGCGGGATGCATCCTCTCTCACGTGTTTTTATCCGAATAGCCTGCGGGATGCATCCTCTCGCACGTGTTTTTACTCGACTAGCCTGCGGGATGCATCCTCTCGCACGTGTTTTTACTCGACTATCCTGCGGGATGCATCATCTCACACGTGTTTTTACTCGACTAGCCTGCGGGAAGCATCCTCTAGCACGTGTTTCTACTCGACTAGCCTGCGGGATGCATCCTCTCGCACGTGTTTTTACTCGACTAGCCTGCGGGATGCATCCTCTCGCACGTGTTTTTACTCGACTAGCCTGCGGGATGCATCCTCTAGCACGTGTTTTTACTCGACTAGCCTGCGGGATGCATCCTCTAGCACGTGTTTTTACTCGACTAGCCTGCGGGATGCATCCTCTCGCACGTGTTTTTACTCGACTAGCCTGCGGGATGCATCCTCTCGCACGTGTTTTTACTCGACTAGCCTGCGGGATGCATCCTCTAGCACGTGTTTTTACTCGACTAGCCTGCGGGATGCATCCTCTAGCACGTGTTTTTACTCGACTAGCCTGCGGGATGCATCCTCCCGCACGTGTTTTTGCTCGACTAGCCTGCGGGATGCATCCTCTCGCACGTGTTTTTACTCGACTAGCCTGCGGGATGCTTCCTCTAGCACGTGTTTTTACTCGACTAGCCTGCGGGATGCATCCTCTAGCACGTGTTTTTACTCGACTTGCCTGCGGGATGAATCCTCTCGCAGGTTTTTTTACTCGACTAGCCTGCGGGATGCATCCTCCCGCACGTGTTTTTGCTCGACTAGCCTGCGGGATGCATCCTCTCGCACGTGTTTTTGCTCGACTAGCCTGCGGGATGCATCCTCTCGCACGTGTTTTTACTCGACTAGCCTGCGGGATGCATCCTCTGACACGTGTTTTTACTCTACTAGCCTGCGGGATGCATCCTCTCGCACGTGTTTTTGCCCGACTAGCCTGCGGGATGCATCCTCTAGCACGTGTTTTTACTCGACTAGCCTGCGGGATGCATCCTCTCGCACGTGTTTCTACTCGACTAGCCTGCGGGATGCATCCTCTCGCACGTGTTTTTACTCGACTAGCCTGCGGGATGCATCCTCTAGCACGTGTTTTTACTCGACTAGCCTGCGGGATGAATCCTCTCGCAGGTTTTTTTACTCGACTAGCCTGCGGGATGCATCCTCCCGCACGTGTTTTTGCTCGACTAGCCTGCGGGATGCATCCTCTCGCACGTGTTTTTGCTCGACTAGCCTGCGGGATGCATCCTCTCGCACGTGTTTTTACTCGACTAGCCCTGCGGGATGCATCCTCTCGCACGTGTTTTTGCTCGACTAGCCTTCGGGATGCATCCTCTCGCACGTGTTTTTACTCGACTAGCCTGCGGGATGCATCCTCTCGCACGCGTTTCTACTCGACTAGCCCGCGGGATGCATCCTCCCGCACGTGTTTTTACTCGACTAGCCTGCGGGATGCATCCTCTCGCACGTGTTTTTACTCTACTAGCCTGCGGGATGCATCCTCTCGCACGTGTTTTTGCCCGACTAGCCTGTGGGATGCATCCTCTAGCACGTGTTTTTACTCGACTAGCCTGCGGGATGCATACTCTCGCACGTGTTTTTACTCGACTAGCCTGCGGGATGCATCCTCTAGCACGTGTTTTTACTCGACTAGCCTGCGGGATGAATCCTCTCGCACGTGTTTTTACTCGACTAGCCTGCGGGATGCATCCTCTCGCACGTGTTTTTACTCGTCTAGCATGCGGGAAGCATCCTCTCGCACGTGTTTTTACCCGACTAGCATGCGGGATGAATCCTCTCGGACGTGTTTTTACTCGACTAGCCTGCGGGATGCATCCTCTCGCATGTGTTTTTACTCGAAATAGCCTGCGGGATGCATCCTCTCGCACGTGTTTTTACTCGACTAGCCTGCGGGATGCATCCTCTCGCACGTGTTTTTACTCGACTAGCCTGCGGGATGCATCCTCTCGCGCGTGTTTTTACTCGACTAGCCTGCGGGATGCATCCTCTCGCACGTGTTTTTACTCGACTAGCCTGCGGGATGCATCCTCTCTCACGTGTTTTTATCCGAATAGCCTGCGGGATGCATCCTCTCGCACTTTTTTTTTTACTCGACTAGCCTGCGGGATGCATCCTCTCGCACGTGTTTTTACTCGACTAGCCTGCGGGATGCATCATCTCGCACGTGTTTTTACTCGACTAGCCTGCGGGAAGCATCCTCTAGCACGTGTTTCTACTCGACTAGCCTGCGGGATGCATCCTCTCGCACGTGTTTTTACTCGACTAGCCTGCGGGATGCATCCTCTCGCACGTGTTTTTACTCGACTAGCCTGCGGGATGCATCCTCTAGCACGTGTTTTTACTCGACTAGCCTGCGGGATGCATCCTCTAGCACGTGTTTTTACTCGACTAGCCTGCGGGATGAATCCTCTCGCAAGTTTTTTTACTCGACTAGGCTGCGGGATGCATCCTCCCGCACGTGTTTTTGCTCGACTAGCCTGCGGGATGCATCCTCTCGCACGTGTTTTTACTCGACTAGCCTGCGGGATGCATCATCTCGCACGTGTTTTTACTCGACTAGCCTGCGGGAAGCATCCTCTAGCACGTGTTTCTACTCGACTAGCCAGCGGGATGCATCCTCTCGCACGTGTTTTTACTCGACTAGCCTGCGGGATGCATCCTCTCGCACGTGTTTTTACTCGACTAGCCTGCGGGATGCATCCTCTAGCACGTGTTTTTACTCGACTAGCCTGCGGGATGCATCCTCTAGCACGTGTTTTTACTCGACTAGCCTGCGGGATGAATCCTCTCGCAAGTTTTTTTACTCGACTAGGCTGCGGGATGCATCCTCCCGCACGTGTTTTTGCTCGACTAGCCTGCGGGATACATCCTCTCGCACGTGTTTTTACTCGACTAGCCCTGCGGGATGCATCCTCTCGTACGTGTTTTTGCTCGACTATCCTTCGGGATGCATCCTCTCGCACGTGTTTTTACTCGACTAGCCTGCGGGATGCATCCTCCCGCACGCGTTTCTACTCGACTAGCCTGCGGGATGCATCCTCTCGCACGTGTTTTTGCCCGACTAGCCTGTGGGATGCATCCTCTAGCACGTGTTTTTACTCGACTAGCCTGCGGGATGCATACTCTCGCACGTGTTTTTACTCGACTAGCCTGCGGGATGCATCCTCTCGCATGTGTTTTTACTCGACTAGCCTGCGGGATGCATCCTCTCGCACGTGTTTTTACTCGACTAGCCTGCGGGATGCATCCTCTCTCACGTGTTTTTATCCGAATAGCCAGCGGTATGCATCCTCTCGCACGTGTTTTTACTCGACTAGCCTGCGGGATGCATCCTCTCGCACGTGTTTTTACTCGACTAGCCTGCGGGATGCATCATCTCGCACGTGTTTTTACTCGACTAGCCTGCGGGAAGCATCCTCTAGCACGTGTTTCTACTCGACTAGCCTGCGGGATGCATCCTCTCGCACGTGTTTTTACTCGACTAGCCTGCGGGATGCATCCTCTCGCACGTGTTTTTACTCGACTAGCCTGCGGGATGCATCCTCTAGCACGTGTTTTTACTCGACTAGCCTGCGGGATCCATCCTCTAGCACGTGTTTTTACTCGACTAGCCTGCGGGATGAATCCTCTCGCACGTTTTTTTACTCGACTAGCCTGCGGGATGCATCCTCTCGCACGCGTTTCTACTCGACTAGCCTGCGGGATGCATCCTCTCGCACGTGTTTTTACTCGACTAGCCTGCGGGATGCATCCTCTCGCACGTGTTTTTACTTTACTAGCCTGCGGGATGCATCCTCTCGCACGTGTTTTTGCCCGACTAGCCTGTGGGATGCATCCTCTAGCACGTGTTTTTACTCGACTAGCCTGCGGGATGCATACTCTCGCACGTGTTTTTACTCGACTAGCCTGCGGGATGCATCCTCCCGCACGTGTTTTTGCTCGACTAGCCTGCGGGATGCATCCTCTCGCACGTGTTTTTACTCGACTAGCCCTGCGGGATGCATCCTCTCGCACGTGTTTTTGCTCGACTAGCCTTCGGGATGCATCCTCTCGCACGTGTTTTTACTCGACTAGCCTGCGGGATGCATCCTCTCGCACGCGTTTCTACTCGACTAGCCTGCGGGATGCATCCTCTCGCACGTGTTTTTACTCGACTAGCCTGCGGGATGCATCCTCTCGCACGTGTTTTTACTCTACTAGCCTGCGGGATGCATCCTCTCGCACGTGTTTTTGCCCGACTAGCCTGTGGGATGCATCCTCTAGCACGTGTTTTTACTCGACTAGCCTGCGGGATGCATCCTCTCGCACGTGTTTTTACTCGACTAGCCTGCGGGATGCATCCTCTCGCACGTGTTTTTACTCGACTAGCCTGCGGGATGCATCCTCTCGCACGTGTTTTTACTCGACTAGCCTGCGGGATGCATCCTCTCGCACGTGTTTTTACTCTACTAGCCTGCGGGATGCATCCTCTCGCACGTGTTTTTGCCCGACTAGCCTGTGGGATGCATCCTCTAGCACGTGTTTTTACTCGACTAGCCTGCGGGATGCATACTCTCGCACGTGTTTTTACTCGACTAGCCTGCGGGATGCATCCTCTCGCACGTGTTTTTACTCGACTAGCCTGCGGGATGCATCCTCTAGCACGTGTTTTTACTCGACTAGCCTGCGGGATGCATCCTCTAGCACGTGTTTTTACTCGACTAGCCTGCGGGATGAATCCTCTCGCGCGTGTTTTTACTCGACTAGCCTGCGGGATGCATCCTCTCGTACGTGTTTTTGCTCGACTATCCTTCGGGATGCATCCTCTCGCACGTGTTTTTACTCGACTAGCCTGCGGGATGCATCCTCCCGCACGCGTTTCTACTCGACTAGCCTGCGGGATGCATCCTCTCGCACGTGTTTTTGCCCGACTAGCCTGTGGGATGCATCCTCTAGCACGTGTTTTTACTCGACTAGCCTGCGGGATGCATACTCTCGCACGTGTTTTTACTCGACTAGCCTGCGGGATGCATCCTCTCGCATGTGTTTTTACTCGACTAGCCTGCGGGATGCATCCTCTCGCACGTGTTTTTACTCGACTAGCCTGCGGGATGCATCCTCTCTCACGTGTTTTTATCCGAATAGCCAGCGGTATGCATCCTCTCGCACGTGTTTTTACTCGACTAGCCTGCGGGATGCATCCTCTCGCACGTGTTTTTACTCGACTAGCCTGCGGGATGCATCATCTCGCACGTGTTTTTACTCGACTAGCCTGCGGGAAGCATCCTCTAGCACGTGTTTCTACTCGACTAGCCTGCGGGATGCATCCTCTCGCACGTGTTTTTACTCGACTAGCCTGCGGGATGCATCCTCTCGCACGTGTTTTTACTCGACTAGCCTGCGGGATGCATCCTCTAGCACGTGTTTTTACTCGACTAGCCTGCGGGATCCATCCTCTAGCACGTGTTTTTACTCGACTAGCCTGCGGGATGAATCCTCTCGCACGTTTTTTTACTCGACTAGCCTGCGGGATGCATCCTCTCGCACGCGTTTCTACTCGACTAGCCTGCGGGATGCATCCTCTCGCACGTGTTTTTACTCGACTAGCCTGCGGGATGCATCCTCTCGCACGTGTTTTTACTTTACTAGCCTGCGGGATGCATCCTCTCGCACGTGTTTTTGCCCGACTAGCCTGTGGGATGCATCCTCTAGCACGTGTTTTTACTCGACTAGCCTGCGGGATGCATACTCTCGCACGTGTTTTTACTCGACTAGCCTGCGGGATGCATCCTCCCGCACGTGTTTTTGCTCGACTAGCCTGCGGGATGCATCCTCTCGCACGTGTTTTTACTCGACTAGCCCTGCGGGATGCATCCTCTCGCACGTGTTTTTGCTCGACTAGCCTTCGGGATGCATCCTCTCGCACGTGTTTTTACTCGACTAGCCTGCGGGATGCATCCTCTCGCACGCGTTTCTACTCGACTAGCCTGCGGGATGCATCCTCTCGCACGTGTTTTTACTCGACTAGCCTGCGGGATGCATCCTCTCGCACGTGTTTTTACTCTACTAGCCTGCGGGATGCATCCTCTCGCACGTGTTTTTGCCCGACTAGCCTGTGGGATGCATCCTCTAGCACGTGTTTTTACTCGACTAGCCTGCGGGATGCATCCTCTCGCACGTGTTTTTACTCGACTAGCCTGCGGGATGCATCCTCTCGCACGTGTTTTTACTCGACTAGCCTGCGGGATGCATCCTCTCGCACGTGTTTTTACTCGACTAGCCTGCGGGATGCATCCTCTCGCACGTGTTTTTACTCTACTAGCCTGCGGGATGCATCCTCTCGCACGTGTTTTTGCCCGACTAGCCTGTGGGATGCATCCTCTAGCACGTGTTTTTACTCGACTAGCCTGCGGGATGCATACTCTCGCACGTGTTTTTACTCGACTAGCCTGCGGGATGCATCCTCTCGCACGTGTTTTTACTCGACTAGCCTGCGGGATGCATCCTCTAGCACGTGTTTTTACTCGACTAGCCTGCGGGATGCATCCTCTAGCACGTGTTTTTACTCGACTAGCCTGCGGGATGAATCCTCTCGCGCGTGTTTTTACTCGACTAGCCTGCGGGATGCATCCTCTCGCACGTGTTTTTACTCGACTAGCCTGCGGGATGCATCCTCTCTCACGTGTTTTTATCCGAATAGCCTGCGGGATGCATCCTCTCGCACTTTTTTTTTTACTCGACTAGCCTGCGGGATGCATCCTCTCGCACGTGTTTTTACTCGACTAGCCTGCGGGATGCATCATCTCGCACGTGTTTTTACTCGACTAGCCTGCGGGAAGCATCCTCTAGCACGTGTTTCTACTCGACTAGCCTGCGGGATGCATCCTCTCGCACGTGTTTTTACTCGACTAGCCTGCGGGATGCATCCTCTCGCACGTGTTTTTACTCGACTAGCCTGCGGGATGCATCCTCTAGCACGTGTTTTTACTCGACTAGCCTGCGGGATGCATCCTCTAGCACGTGTTTTTACTCGACTAGCCTGGGGGATGAATCCTCTCGCAAGTTTTTTTACTCGACTAGGCTGCGGGATGCATCCTCCCGCACGTGTTTTTGCTCGACTAGCCTGCGGGATGCATCCTCTCGCACGTGTTTTTACTCGACTAGCCTGCGGGATGCATCATCTCGCACGTGTTTTTACTCGACTAGCCTGCGGGAAGCATCCTCTAGCACGTGTTTCTACTCGACTAGCCAGCGGGATGCATCCTCTCGCACGTGTTTTTACTCGACTAGCCTGCGGGATGCATCCTCTCGCACGTGTTTTTACTCGACTAGCCTGCGGGATGCATCCTCTAGCACGTGTTTTTACTCGACTAGCCTGCGGGATGCATCCTCTAGCACGTGTTTTTACTCGACTAGCCTGCGGGATGAATCCTCTCGCAAGTTTTTTTACTCGACTAGGCTGCGGGATGCATCCTCCCGCACGTGTTTTTGCTCGACTAGCCTGCGGGATACATCCTCTCGCACGTGTTTTTACTCGACTAGCCCTGCGGGATGCATCCTCTCGTACGTGTTTTTGCTCGACTATCCTTCGGGATGCATCCTCTCGCACGTGTTTTTACTCGACTAGCCTGCGGGATGCATCCTCCCGCACGCGTTTCTACTCGACTAGCCTGCGGGATGCATCCTCTCGCACGTGTTTTTGCCCGACTAGCCTGTGGGATGCATCCTCTAGCACGTGTTTTTACTCGACTAGCCTGCGGGATGCATACTCTCGCACGTGTTTTTACTCGACTAGCCTGCGGGATGCATCCTCTCGCATGTGTTTTTACTCGACTAGCCTGCGGGATGCATCCTCTCGCACGTGTTTTTACTCGACTAGCCTGCGGGATGCATCCTCTCGCACGTGTTTTTACTCGACTAGCCTGCGGGATGCATCCTCTCGCACGTGTTTTTACTCGACTAGCCTGCGGGATGCATCCTCTCTCACGTGTTTTTATCCGAATAGCCAGCGGTATGCATCCTCTCGCACGTGTTTTTACTCGACTAGCCTGCGGGATGCATCCTCTCGCACGTGTTTTTACTCGACTAGCCTGCGGGATGCATCATCTCGCACGTGTTTTTACTCGACTAGCCTGCGGGAAGCATCCTCTAGCACGTGTTTCTACTCGACTAGCCTGCGGGATGCATCCTCTCGCACGTGTTTTTGCCCGACTAGCCTGTGGGATGCATCCTCTAGCACGTGTTTTTACTCGACTAGCCTGCGGGATGCATACTCTCGCACGTGTTTTTACTCGACTAGCCTGCGGGATGCATCCTCCCGCACGTGTTTTTGCTCGACTAGCCTGCGGGATGCATCCTCTCGCACGTGTTTTTACTCGACTAGCCCTGCGGGATGCATCCTCTCGCACGTGTTTTTGCTCGACTAGCCTTCGGGATGCATCCTCTCGCACGTGTTTTTACTCGACTAGCCAGCGGGATGCATCCTCTCGCACGTGTTTTTACTCGACTAGCCTGCGGGATGCATCCTCTCGCACGTGTTTTTACTCGACTAGCCTGCGGGATGCATCCTCTCGCACGTGTTTTTACTCGACTAGCCTGCGGGATGCATCCTCTCGCACGCGTTTCTACTCGACTAGCCTGCGGGATGCATCCTCTCGCACGTGTTTTTACTCGACTAGCCTGCGGGATGAATCCTCTCGCACGTTTTTTTACTCGACTAGCCTGCGGGATGCATCCTCTAGCACGTGTTTTTACTCGACTAGCCTGCGGGATGAATCCTCTCGCAAGTTTTTTTACTCGACTAGGCTGCGGGATGCATCCTCCCGCACGTGTTTTTGCTCGACTAGCCTGCGGGATGCATCCTCTCGCACGTGTTTTTACTCGACTAGCCTGCGGGATGCATCATCTCGCACGTGTTTTTACTCGACTAGCCTGCGGGAAGCATCCTCTAGCACGTGTTTCTACTCGACTAGCCAGCGGGATGCATCCTCTCGCACGTGTTTTTACTCGACTAGCCTGCGGGATGCATCCTCTCGCACGTGTTTTTACTCGACTAGCCTGCGGGATGCATCCTCTAGCACGTGTTTTTACTCGACTAGCCTGCGGTATGCATCCTCTAGCACGTGTTTTTACTCGACTAGCCTGCGGGATGAATCCTCTCGCAAGTTTTTTTACTCGACTAGGCTGCGGGATGCATCCTCCCGCACGTGTTTTTGCTCGACTAGCCTGCGGGATGCATCCTCTCGCACGTGTTTTTACTCGACTAGCCCTGCGGGATGCATCCTCTCGCACGTGTTTTTGCTCGACTATCCTTCAGGATGCATCCTCTCGCACGTGTTTTTACTCGACTAGCCTGCGGGATGCATCCTCCCGCACGCGTTTCTACTCGACTAGCCTGCGGGATGCATCCTCTCGCACGTGTTTTTGCCCGACTAGCCTGTGGGATGCATCCTCTAGCACGTGTTTTTACTCGACTAGCCTGCGGGATGCATACTCTCGCACGTGTTTTTGCTCGACTAGCCTGCGGGATGCATCCTCTCGCACGTGTTTTTACTCGACTAGCCCTGCGGGATGCATCCTCTCGCACGTGTTTTTGCTCGACTAGCCTTCGGGATGCATCCTCTCGCACGTGTTTTTACTCGACTAGCCTGCGGGATGCATCCTCTCGCACGCGTTTCTACTCGACTAGCCCGCGGGATGCATCCTCCCGCACGTGTTTTTACTCGACTAGCCTGCGGGATGCATCCTCTCGCACGTGTTTTTACTCTACTAGCCTGCGGGATGCATCCTCTCGCACGTGTTTTTGCCCGACTAGCCTGTGGGATGCATCCTCTAGCACGTGTTTTTACTCGACTAGCCTGCGGGATGCATACTCTCGCACGTGTTTTTACTCGACTAGCCTGCGGGATGCATCCTCTCGCACGTGTTTTTACTCGACTAGCCTGCGGGATGCATCCTCTAGCACGTGTTTTTACTCGACTAGCCTGCGGGATGCATCCTCTAGCACGTGTTTTTACTCGACTAGCCTGCGGGATGCATCCTCTCGCACGTGTTTTTACTCGACTAGCCTGCGGGATGCATCCTCTCGCACGTGTTTTTACTCGACTAGCCTGCGGGATGCATCCTCTCTCACGTGTTTTTATCCGAATAGCCAGCGGTATGCATCCTCTCGCACGTGTTTTTACTCGACTAGCCTGCGGGATGCATCCTCTCGCACGTGTTTTTACTCGACTAGCCTGCGGGATGCATCATCTCGCACGTGTTTTTACTCGACTAGCCTGCGGGAAGCATCCTCTAGCACGTGTTTCTACTCGACTAGCCTGCGGGATGCATCCTCTCGCACGTGTTTTTACTCGACTAGCCTGCGGGATGCATCCTCTCGCACGTGTTTTTACTCGACTAGCCTGCGGGATGCATCCTCTAGCACGTGTTTTTACTCGACTAGCCTGCGGGATCCATCCTCTAGCACGTGTTTTTACTCGACTAGCCTGCGGGATGAATCCTCTCGCACGTTTTTTTACTCGACTAGCCTGCGGGATGCATCCTCTCGCACGCGTTTCTACTCGACTAGCCTGCGGGATGCATCCTCTCGCACGTGTTTTTACTCGACTAGCCTGCGGGATGCATCCTCTCGCACGTGTTTTTACTTTACTAGCCTGCGGGATGCATCCTCTCGCACGTGTTTTTGCCCGACTAGCCTGTGGGATGCATCCTCTAGCACGTGTTTTTACTCGACTAGCCTGCGGGATGCATACTCTCGCACGTGTTTTTACTCGACTAGCCTGCGGGATGCATCCTCCCGCACGTGTTTTTGCTCGACTAGCCTGCGGGATGCATCCTCTCGCACGTGTTTTTACTCGACTAGCCCTGCGGGATGCATCCTCTCGCACGTGTTTTTGCTCGACTAGCCTTCGGGATGCATCCTCTCGCACGTGTTTTTACTCGACTAGCCTGCGGGATGCATCCTCTCGCACGCGTTTCTACTCGACTAGCCTGCGGGATGCATCCTCTCGCACGTGTTTTTACTCGACTAGCCTGCGGGATGCATCCTCTCGCACGTGTTTTTACTCTACTAGCCTGCGGGATGCATCCTCTCGCACGTGTTTTTGCCCGACTAGCCTGTGGGATGCATCCTCTAGCACGTGTTTTTACTCGACTAGCCTGCGGGATGCATCCTCTCGCACGTGTTTTTACTCGACTAGCCTGCGAGTTGCATCCTCTCGCACATGTTTTTACTCGACTAGCCTGCGGGATGCATCCTCTCGCACGTGTTTTTACTCGACTAGCCTGCGGGATGCATCCTCTCGCACGCGTTTCTACTCGACTAGCCTGCGGGATGCATCCTCTCGCACGTGTTTTTACTCGACTAGCCTGCGGGATGAATCCTCTCGCACGTTTTTTTACTCGACTAGCCTGCGGGATGCATCCTCTAGCACGTGTTTTTACTCGACTAGCCTGCGGGATGAATCCTCTCGCAAGTTTTTTTACTCGACTAGGCTGCGGGATGCATCCTCCCGCACGTGTTTTTGCTCGACTAGCCTGCGGGATGCATCCTCTCGCACGTGTTTTTACTCGACTAGCCTGCGGGATGCATCATCTCGCACGTGTTTTTACTCGACTAGCCTGCGGGAAGCATCCTCTAGCACGTGTTTCTACTCGACTAGCCAGCGGGATGCATCCTCTCGCACGTGTTTTTACTCGACTAGCCTGCGGGATGCATCCTCTCGCACGTGTTTTTACTCGACTAGCCTGCGGGATGCATCCTCTAGCACGTGTTTTTACTCGACTAGCCTGCGGTATGCATCCTCTAGCACGTGTTTTTACTCGACTAGCCTGCGGGATGAATCCTCTCGCAAGTTTTTTTACTCGACTAGGCTGCGGGATGCATCCTCCCGCACGTGTTTTTGCTCGACTAGCCTGCGGGATGCATCCTCTCGCACGTGTTTTTACTCGACTAGCCCTGCGGGATGCATCCTCTCGCACGTGTTTTTGCTCGACTATCCTTCGGGATGCATCCTCTCGCACGTGTTTTTACTCGACTAGCCTGCGGGATGCATCCTCCCGCACGCGTTTCTACTCGACTAGCCTGCGGGATGCATCCTCTCGCACGTGTTTTTGCCCGACTAGCCTGTGGGATGCATCCTCTAGCACGTGTTTTTACTCGACTAGCCTGCGGGATGCATACTCTCGCACGTGTTTTTGCTCGACTAGCCTGCGGGATGCATCCTCTCGCACGTGTTTTTACTCGACTAGCCCTGCGGGATGCATCCTCTCGCACGTGTTTTTGCTCGACTAGCCTTCGGGATGCATCCTCTCGCACGTGTTTTTACTCGACTAGCCTGCGGGATGCATCCTCTCGCACGCGTTTCTACTCGACTAGCCCGCGGGATGCATCCTCCCGCACGTGTTTTTACTCGACTAGCCTGCGGGATGCATCCTCTCGCACGTGTTTTTACTCTACTAGCCTGCGGGATGCATCCTCTCGCACGTGTTTTTGCCCGACTAGCCTGTGGGATGCATCCTCTAGCACGTGTTTTTACTCGACTAGCCTGCGGGATGCATACTCTCGCACGTGTTTTTACTCGACTAGCCTGCGGGATGCATCCTCTCGCACGTGTTTTTACTCGACTAGCCTGCGGGATGCATCCTCTAGCACGTGTTTTTACTCGACTAGCCTGCGGGATGCATCCTCTAGCACGTGTTTTTACTCGACTAGCCTGCGGGATGAATCCTCTCGCACGTGTTTTTACTCGACTAGCCTGCGGGATGCATCCTCTCGCACGTGTTTTTACTCGTCTAGCCTGCGGGAAGCATCCTCTCGCACGTGTTTTTACCCGACTAGCATGCGGGATGAATCCTCTCGCACGTGTTTTTACTCGACTAGCCTGCGGGATGCATCCTCTCGCATGTGTTTTTTCTCGACTAGCCTGCGGGATGCATCCTCTCGCACGTGTTTTTACTCGACTAGCCTGCGGGATGCATCCTCTCTCACGTGTTTTTATCCGAATAGCCTGCGGGATGCATCCTCTCGCACTTTTTTTTTTACTCGACTAGCCTGCGGGATGCATCCTCTCGCACGTGTTTTTACTCGACTAGCCTGCGGGATGCATCATCTCGCACGTGTTTTTACTCGACTAGCCTGCGGGAAGCATCCTCTAGCACGTGTTTCTACTCGACTAGCCTGCGGGATGCATCCTCTCGCACGTGTTTTTACTCGACTAGCCTGCGGGATGCATCCTCTCGCACGTGTTTTTACTCGACTAGCCTGCGGGATGCATCCTCTAGCACGTGTTTTTACTCGACTAGCCTGCGGGATGCATCCTCTAGCACGTGTTTTTACTCGACTAGCCTGCGGGATGAATCCTCTCGCAAGTTTTTTTACTCGACTAGGCTGCGGGATGCATCCTCCCGCACGTGTTTTTGCTCGACTAGCCTGCGGGATGCATCCTCTCGCACGTGTTTTTACTCGACTAGCCTGCGGGATGCATCATCTCGCACGTGTTTTTACTCGACTAGCCTGCGGGAAGCATCCTCTAGCACGTGTTTCTACTCGACTAGCCAGCGGGATGCATCCTCTCGCACGTGTTTTTACTCGACTAGCCTGCGGGATGCATCCTCTCGCACGTGTTTTTACTCGACTAGCCTGCGGGATGCATCCTCTAGCACGTGTTTTTACTCGACTAGCCTGCGGGATGCATCCTCTAGCACGTGTTTTTACTCGACTAGCCTGCGGGATGCATCCTCTCGCACGTGTTTTTACTCGACTAGCCTGCGGGATGCATCATCTCGCACGTGTTTTTACTCGACTAGCCTGCGGGAAGCATCCTCTAGCACGTGTTTCTACTCGACTAGCCTGCGGGATGCATCCTCTCGCACGTGTTTTTACTCGACTAGCCTGCGGGATGCATCCTCTCGCACGTGTTTTTACTCTACTAGCCTGCGGGATGCATCCTCTCGCACGTGTTTTTGCCCGACTAGCCTGTGGGATGCATCCTCTAGCACGTGTTTTTACTCGACTAGCCTGCGGGATGCATACTCTCGCACGTGTTTTTACTCGACTAGCCTGCGGGATGCATCCTCCCGCACGTGTTTTTGCTCGACTAGCCTGCGGGATGCATCCTCTCGCACGTGTTTTTACTCGACTAGCCCTGCGGGATGCATCCTCTCGCACGTGTTTTTGCTCGACTAGCCTTCGGGATGCATCCTCTCGCACGTGTTTTTACTCGACTAGCCTGCGGGATGCATCCTCTCGCACGCGTTTCTACTCGACTAGCCTGCGGGATGCATCCTCCAGCACGTGTTTTTACTCGACTAGCCTGCGGGATGCATCCTCTCGCACGTGTTTTTACTCGACTAGCCTGCGGGATGCATCCTCTCGCACGTGTTTTTACTCGACTAGCCTGCGGGATGCATCCTCTCGCACGTGTTTTTACTCGACTAGCCTGCGGGATGCATCCTCTCGCACGCGTTTCTACTCGACTAGCCTGCGGGATGCATCCTCTCGCACGTGTTTTTACTCGACTAGCCTGCGGGATGCATCCTCTCGCACGCGTTTCTACTCGACTAGCCTGCGGGATGCATCCTCTCGCACGTGTTTTTACTCGACTAGCCTGCGGGATGCATCCTCCCGCACGTGTTTTTGCTCGACTAGCCTGCGGGATGCATCCTCTCGCACGTGTTTTTACTCGACTAGCCCTGCGGGATGCATCCTCTCGCACGTGTTTTTGCTCGACTAGCCTTCGGGATGCATCCTCTCGCACGTGTTTTTACTCGACTAGCCTGCGGGATGAATCCTCTCGCAAGTTTTTTTACTCGACTAGGCTGCGGGATGCATCCTCCCGCACGTGTTTTTGCTCGACTAGCCTGCGGGATGCATCCTCTCGCACGTGTTTTTACTCGACTAGCCCTGCGGGATGCATCCTCTCGCACGTGTTTTTGCTCGACTATCCTTCGGGATGCATCCTCTCGCACGTGTTTTTACTCGACTAGCCTGCGGGATGCATCCTCCCGCACGCGTTTCTACTCGACTAGCCTGCGGGATGCATCCTCTCGCACGTGTTTTTGCCCGACTAGCCTGTGGGATGCATCCTCTAGCACGTGTTTTTACTCGACTAGCCTGCGGGATGCATACTCTCGCACGTGTTTTTGCTCGACTAGCCTGCGGGATGCATCCTCTCGCACGTGTTTTTACTCGACTAGCCCTGCGGGATGCATCCTCTCGCACGTGTTTTTGCTCGACTAGCCTTCGGGATGCATCCTCTCGCACGTGTTTTTACTCGACTAGCCTGCGGGATGCATCCTCTCGCACGCGTTTCTACTCGACTAGCCCGCGGGATGCATCCTCCCGCACGTGTTTTTACTCGACTAGCCTGCGGGATGCATCCTCTCGCACGTGTTTTTACTCTACTAGCCTGCGGGATGCATCCTCTCGCACGTGTTTTTGCCCGACTAGCCTGTGGGATGCATCCTCTAGCACGTGTTTTTACTCGACTAGCCTGCGGGATGCATACTCTCGCACGTGTTTTTACTCGACTAGCCTGCGGGATGCATCCTCTCGCACGTGTTTTTACTCGACTAGCCTGCGGGATGCATCCTCTAGCACGTGTTTTTACTCGACTAGCCTGCGGGATGCATCCTCTAGCACGTGTTTTTACTCGACTAGCCTGCGGGATGAATCCTCTCGCACGTGTTTTTACTCGACTAGCCTGCGGGATGCATCCTCTCGCACGTGTTTTTACTCGTCTAGCCTGCGGGAAGCATCCTCTCGCACGTGTTTTTACCCGACTAGCATGCGGGATGAATCCTCTCGCACGTGTTTTTACTCGACTAGCCTGCGGGATGCATCCTCTCGCATGTGTTTTTTCTCGACTAGCCTGCGGGATGCATCCTCTCGCACGTGTTTTTACTCGACTAGCCTGCGGGATGCATCCTCTCGCACGTGTTTTTACTCGACTAGCCTGCGGGATGCATCCTCTCGCACGTGTTTTTACTCGACTAGCCTGCGGGATGCATCCTCTCGCACGTGTTTTTACTCGACTAGCCTGCGGGATGCATCCTCTCTCACGTGTTTTTATCCGAATAGCCTGCGGGATGCATCCTCTCGCACTTTTTTTTTTACTCGACTAGCCTGCGGGATGCATCCTCTCGCACGTGTTTTTACTCGACTAGCCTGCGGGATGCATCATCTCGCACGTGTTTTTACTCGACTAGCCTGCGGGAAGCATCCTCTAGCACGTGTTTCTACTCGACTAGCCTGCGGGATGCATCCTCTCGCACGTGTTTTTACTCGACTAGCCTGCGGGATGCATCCTCTCGCACGTGTTTTTACTCGACTAGCCTGCGGGATGCATCCTCTAGCACGTGTTTTTACTCGACTAGCCTGCGGGATGCATCCTCTAGCACGTGTTTTTACTCGACTAGCCTGCGGGATGAATCCTCTCGCAAGTTTTTTTACTCGACTAGGCTGCGGGATGCATCCTCCCGCACGTGTTTTTGCTCGACTAGCCTGCGGGATGCATCCTCTCGCACGTGTTTTTACTCGACTAGCCTGCGGGATGCATCATCTCGCACGTGTTTTTACTCGACTAGCCTGCGGGAAGCATCCTCTAGCACGTGTTTCTACTCGACTAGCCAGCGGGATGCATCCTCTCGCACGTGTTTTTACTCGACTAGCCTGCGGGATGCATCCTCTCGCACGTGTTTTTACTCGACTAGCCTGCGGGATGCATCCTCTAGCACGTGTTTTTACTCGACTAGCCTGCGGGATGCATCCTCTAGCACGTGTTTTTACTCGACTAGCCTGCGGGATGCATCCTCTCGCACGTGTTTTTACTCGACTAGCCTGCGGGATGCATCATCTCGCACGTGTTTTTACTCGACTAGCCTGCGGGAAGCATCCTCTAGCACGTGTTTCTACTCGACTAGCCTGCGGGATGCATCCTCTCGCACGTGTTTTTACTCGACTAGCCTGCGGGATGCATCCTCTCGCACGTGTTTTTACTCTACTAGCCTGCGGGATGCATCCTCTCGCACGTGTTTTTGCCCGACTAGCCTGTGGGATGCATCCTCTAGCACGTGTTTTTACTCGACTAGCCTGCGGGATGCATACTCTCGCACGTGTTTTTACTCGACTAGCCTGCGGGATGCATCCTCCCGCACGTGTTTTTGCTCGACTAGCCTGCGGGATGCATCCTCTCGCACGTGTTTTTACTCGACTAGCCCTGCGGGATGCATCCTCTCGCACGTGTTTTTGCTCGACTAGCCTTCGGGATGCATCCTCTCGCACGTGTTTTTACTCGACTAGCCTGCGGGATGCATCCTCTCGCACGCGTTTCTACTCGACTAGCCTGCGGGATGCATCCTCCAGCACGTGTTTTTACTCGACTAGCCTGCGGGATGCATCCTCTCGCACGTGTTTTTACTCGACTAGCCTGCGGGATGCATCCTCTCGCACGTGTTTTTACTCGACTAGCCTGCGGGATGCATCCTCTCGCACGTGTTTTTACTCGACTAGCCTGCGGGATGCATCCTCTCGCACGCGTTTCTACTCGACTAGCCTGCGGGATGCATCCTCTCGCACGTGTTTTTACTCGACTAGCCTGCGGGATGAATCCTCTCGCACGTTTTTTTACTCGACTAGCCTGCGGGATGCATCCTCTAGCACGTGTTTTTACTCGACTAGCCTGCGGGATGAATCCTCTCGCAAGTTTTTTTACTCGACTAGGCTGCGGGATGCATCCTCCCGCACGTGTTTTTGCTCGACTAGCCTGCGGGATGCATCCTCTCGCACGTGTTTTTACTCGACTAGCCTGCGGGATGCATCATCTCGCACGTGTTTTTACTCGACTAGCCTGCGGGAAGCATCCTCTAGCACGTGTTTCTACTCGACTAGCCAGCGGGATGCATCCTCTCGCACGTGTTTTTACTCGACTAGCCTGCGGGATGCATCCTCTCGCACGTGTTTTTACTCGACTAGCCTGCGGGATGCATCCTCTAGCACGTGTTTTTACTCGACTAGCCTGCGGTATGCATCCTCTAGCACGTGTTTTTACTCGACTAGCCTGCGGGATGAATCCTCTCGCAAGTTTTTTTACTCGACTAGGCTGCGGGATGCATCCTCCCGCACGTGTTTTTGCTCGACTAGCCTGCGGGATACATCCTCTCGCACGTGTTTTTACTCGACTAGCCCTGCGGGATGCATCCTCTCGCACGTGTTTTTGCTCGACTATCCTTCGGGATGCATCCTCTCGCACGTGTTTTTACTCGACTAGCCTGCGGGATGCATCCTCCCGCACGCGTTTCTACTCGACTAGCCTGCGGGATGCATCCTCTCGCACGTGTTTTTGCCCGACTAGCCTGTGGGATGCATCCTCTAGCACGTGTTTTTACTCGACTAGCCTGCGGGATGCATCCTCTCGCACGTGTTTTTACTCGACTAGCCTGCGGGATGCATCATCTCGCACGTGTTTTTACTCGACTAGCCTGCGGGAAGCATCCTCTAGCACGTGTTTCTACTCGACTAGCCTGCGGGATGCATCCTCTCGCACGTGTTTTTACTCGACTAGCCTGCGGGATCCATCCTCTCGCACGTGTTTTTACTCGACTAGCCTGCGGGATGCATCCTCTAGCACGTGTTTTTACTCGACTAGCCTGCGGGATGCATCCTCTAGCACGTGTTTTTACTCGACTAGCCTGCGGGATGAATCCTCTCGCAAGTTTTTTTACTCGACTAGGCTGCGGGATGCATCCTCCCGCACGTGTTTTTGCTCGACTAGCCTGCGGGATGCATCCTCTCGCACGTGTTTTTACTCGACTAGCCTGCGGGATGCATCATCTCGCACGTGTTTTTACTCGACTAGCCTGCGGGAAGCATCCTCTAGCACGTGTTTCTACTCGACTAGCCAGCGGGATGCATCCTCTCGCACGTGTTTTTACTCGACTAGCCTGCGGGATGTATCCTCTCGCACGTGTTTTTACTCGACTAGCCTGCGGGATGCATCCTCTAGCACGTGTTTTTACTCGACTAGCCTGCGGGATGCATCCTCTAGCACGTGTTTTTACTCGACTAGCCTGCGGGATGCATCCTCTCGCACGTGTTTTTACTCGACTAGCCTGCGGGATGCATCATCTCGCACGTGTTTTTACTCGACTAGCCTGCGGGAAGCATCCTCTAGCACGTGTTTCTACTCGACTAGCCTGCGGGATGCATCCGCTCGCACGTGTTTTTACTCGACTAGCCTGCGGGATGCATCCTCTCGCACGTGTTTTTACTCTACTAGCCTGCGGGATGCATCCTCTCGCACGTGTTTTTGCCCGACTAGCCTGTGGGATGCATCCTCTAGCACGTGTTTTTACTCGACTAGCCTGCGGGATGCATACTCTCGCACGTGTTTTTACTCGACTAGCCTGCGGGATGCATCCTCCCGCACGTGTTTTTGCTCGACTAGCCTGCGGGATGCATCCTCTCGCACGTGTTTTTACTCGACTAGCCCTGCGGGATGCATCCTCTCGCACGTGTTTTTGCTCGACTAGCCTTCGGGATGCATCCTCTCGCACGTGTTTTTACTCGACTAGCCTGCGGGATGCATCCTCTCGCACGCGTTTCTACTCGACTAGCCTGCGGGATGCATCCTCTAGCACGTGTTTTTACTCGACTAGCCTGCGGGATGCATCCTCTCGCACGTGTTTTTACTCGACTAGCCTGCGGGATGCATCCTCTCGCACGTGTTTTTACTCGACTAGCCTGCGGGATGCATCCTCTCGCACGTGTTTTTACTCGACTAGCCTGCGGGATGCATCCTCTCGCACGCGTTTCTACTCGACTAGCCTGCGGGA
This sequence comes from Lasioglossum baleicum, assembly GCF_051020765.1. Lineage (NCBI taxonomy): Eukaryota > Metazoa > Arthropoda > Insecta > Hymenoptera > Halictidae > Lasioglossum > Lasioglossum baleicum. Next base: position 130,781 of record NW_027469310.1, on the reverse strand, counting down.
TGCATCCTCTCGCACGTGTTTTTACTCGACTAGCCTGCGGGATGAATCCTCTCGCACGTTTTTTTACTCGACTAGCCTGCGGGATGCATCCTCTAGCACGTGTTTTTACTCGACTAGCCTGCGGGATGAATCCTCTCGCAAGTTTTTTTACTCGACTAGGCTGCGGGATGCATCCTCCCGCACGTGTTTTTGCTCGACTAGCCTGCGGGATGCATCCTCTCGCACGTGTTTTTACTCGACTAGCCTGCGGGATGCATCATCTCGCACGTGTTTTTACTCGACTAGCCTGCGGGAAGCATCCTCTAGCACGTGTTTCTACTCGACTAGCCAGCGGGATGCATCCTCTCGCACGTGTTTTTACTCGACTAGCCTGCGGGATGCATCCTCTCGCACGTGTTTTTACTCGACTAGCCTGCGGGATGCATCCTCTAGCACGTGTTTTTACTCGACTAGCCTGCGGTATGCATCCTCTAGCACGTGTTTTTACTCGACTAGCCTGCGGGATGAATCCTCTCGCAAGTTTTTTTACTCGACTAGGCTGCGGGATGCATCCTCCCGCACGTGTTTTTCCTCGACTAGCCTGCGGGATACATCCTCTCGCACGTGTTTTTACTCGACTAGCCCTGCGGGATGCATCCTCTCGCACGTGTTTTTGCTCGACTATCCTTCGGGATGCATCCTCTCGCACGTGTTTTTACTCGACTAGCCTGCGGGATGCATCCTCCCGCACGCGTTTCTACTCGACTAGCCTGCGGGATGCATCCTCTCGCACGTGTTTTTGCCCGACTAGCCTGTGGGATGCATCCTCTAGCACGTGTTTTTACTCGACTAGCCTGCGGGATGCATACTCTCGCACGTGTTTTTACTCGACTAGCCTGCGGGATGCATCCTCTCGCATGTGTTTTTACTCGACTAGCCTGCGGGATGCATCCTCTCGCACGTGTTTTTACTCGACTAGCCTGCGGGATGCATCCTCTCGCACGTGTTTTTACTCGACTAGCCTGCGGGATGCATCCTCTCGCACGTGTTTTTACTCGACTAGCCTGCGGGATGCATCCTCTCTCACGTGTTTTTATCCGAATAGCCAGCGGGATGCATCCTCTCGCACGTGTTTTTACTCGACTAGCCTGCGGGATGCATCCTCTCGCACGTGTTTTTACTCGACTAGCCTGCGGGATGCATCATCTCGCACGTCTTTTTACTCGACTAGCCTGCGGGAAGCATCCTCTAGCACGTGTTTCTACTCGACTAGCCTGCGGGATGCATCCTCTCGCACGTGTTTTTACTCGACTAGCCTGCGGGATGCATCCTCTCGCACGTGTTTTTACTCGACTAGCCTGCGGGATGCATCCTCTAGCACGTGTTTTTACTCGACTAGCCTGCGGGATCCATCCTCTAGCACGTGTTTTTACTCGACTAGCCTGCGGGATGAATCCTCTCGCACGTTTTTTTACTCGACTAGCCTGCGGGATGCATCCTGTCGCACGCGTTTCTACTCGACTAGCCTGCGGGATGCATCCTCTCGCACGTGTTTTTACTCGACTAGCCTGCGGGATGCATCCTCTCGCACGTGTTTTTACTCTACTAGCCTGCGGGATGCATCCTCTCGCACGTGTTTTTGCCCGACTAGCCTGTGGGATGCATCCTCTAGCACGTGTTTTTACTCGACTAGCCTGCGGGATGCATACTCTCGCACGTGTTTTTACTCGACTAGCCTGCGGGATGCATCTCTCGCACGTGTTTATACTCTACTAGCCTGCGGGATGCATCCTCTCGCACGTGTTTTTGCCCGACTAGCCTGTGGGATGCATCCTCTCGCACGTGTTTTTACTCGACTAGCCTGCGGGATGCATCCTCTCGCACGTGTTTTTACTCGACTAGCCTGCGGGATGCATCCTCTCGCACGTGTTTTTACTCGACTAGCCTGCGGGATGCATCCTCTCGCACGCGTTTCCTACTCGACTAGCCTGCGGGATGCATCCTCTCGCACGTGTTTTACTCGACTAGCCTGCGGGATGCATCCTCTCGCACGTGTTTTTACTCTACTAGCCTGCGGGATGCATCCTCCTCGCACGTGTTTTTTGCCCGACTAGCCTGTGGGATGCATCCTCTCGCACGTGTTTTTACTCGACTAGCCTGCGGGATGCATCCTCTCGCACGTGTTTTTACTCGACTAGCCTGCGGGATGCATCCTCTCGCACGTGTTTTTACTCGACTAGCCTGCGGGATGCATCCTCTCGCACGTGTTTTTACTCACTAGCCAGCGGGATGCATCGTCTCGGCACGCGTTTCTACTCGACTAGCTGCGGGATGCATCCTCTCGCACGTGTTTTTACTCGACTAGCCTGCGGGATGGCATCCTCTCGCACGTGTTTTTGCCCGACTAGCCTGTGGGAATGCATCCTCTATGCACGTGTTTTTACTCGTCTAGCCTGCGGGATGCATACTCCTCGCCACGTGTTTTACTCGACTAGCCTGCGGGATGCATCCTCTCGCACGTGTTTTACTCTACTAGCCTGCGGGATGCATCCTCTCGCACGTGTTTTTGCCCGACTAGCTGTGGGATGCATCTCTCGCACGTGTTTTTACTCGACTAGCCTGCGGGATGCATCCTCTCGCACGTGTTATTACTCGACTAGCCTGCGGGATGCATCCTCTCGCACCGTGTTTTTGCTCGACTAGCCTGCGGGGATGCATCCTCTCGCACGTGTTTTTACTCGAGCTAGCCCTGCGGGATGCATCCTCTCGCACGTGGTTTTTGCTCCGACTAGCCTTCGGGATGCATCCTCTCGCACGTGTTTTTACTCGACTAGCTGCGGGATGGATCCTCCTCGCACGCAGTTTCTACTCGACTAGCCTGCGGGATGCATCCTCTCGCACGTGTTTTTACTCTACTAGCTGCGGGATGCATCCTCTCGCACGTGTTTTTCCTCTACTAGCCTGCGGGATGCATCCTCTCGCACGTGTTTTTAGCCCGACTTAGCCTGCTGGGATGCATCCTCTCGCACGTGTTTTTACTTCGACTAGCCTGCGGGATGCATCCTCTCGCACGTGTTTTTACTCGACTAGCCTGCGGGATGCATCCTCTCGCACGTGTTTTTACCGTCCGACTAGCCTGCGGGAGCATCCTCTCGCACGTGTTTTCTACTCGACTAGCCTGCGGAGGATCAGATGCATCGTCTCGCACGCGTTCTCTACTCGACTAGCACGTGTTTTTACTCGACTAGCCTGCGGGATGCATCCTCTCGCACGTGTTTTTGCCCGACTAGCCTGTGGGATGCATCCTCTAGCACGTGTTTTTACTCGACTAGCCTGCGGGATGCATACTCTCGCACGTGTTTTTACTCGACTAGCCTGCGGGATGCATCCTCTCGCACGTGTTTTTACTCTACTAGCCTGCGGGATGCATCCTCTCGCACGTGTTTTTGCCCGACTAGCCTGTGGGATGCATCCTCTCGCACGTGTTTTTACTCGACTAGCCTGCGGGATGCATCCTCTCGCACGTGTTTTTACTCGACTAGCCTGCGGGATGCATCCTCTCGCACGTGTTTTTACTCGACTAGCCTGCGGGATGCATCCTCTCGCACGCGTTTCTACTCGACTAGCCTGCGGGATGCATCCTCTCGCACGTGTTTTTACTCGACTAGCCTGCGGGATGCATCATCTCGCACGTGTTTTTACTCGACTAGCCTGCGGGATGCATCCTCTCGCACGTGTTTTTACTCTACTAGCCTGCGGGATGCATCCTCTCGCACGTGTTTTTGCCCGACTAGCCTGTGGGATGCATCCTCTCGCACGTGTTTTTACTCGACTAGCCTGCGGGATGCATCCTCTCGCACGTGTTTTTACTCGACTAGCCTGCGGGATGCATCCTCTCGCACGTGTTTTTACTCGACTAGCCTGCGGGATGCATCCTCTCGCACGCGTTTCTACTCGACTAGCCTGCGGGATGCATCCTCTCGCACGTGTTTTTACTCGACTAGCCTGCGGGATGCATCCTCTCGCACGTGTTTTTACTCGACTAGCCTGCGGGATGCATCCTCTCGCACGTGTTTTTACTCTACTAGCCTGCGGGATGCATCCTCTCGCACGTGTTTTTGCCCGACTAGCCTGTGGGATGCATCCTCTAGCACGTGTTTTTACTCGACTAGCCTGCGGGATGCATACTCTCGCACGTGTTTTTACTCGACTAGCCTGCGGGATGCATCCTCTCGCACGTGTTTTTACTCTACTAGCCTGCGGGATGCATCCTCTCGCACGTGTTTTTGCCCGACTAGCCTGTGGGATGCATCCTCTCGCACGTGTTTTTACTCGACTAGCCTGCGGGATGCATCCTCTCGCACGTGTTTTTACTCGACTAGCCTGCGGGATGCATCCTCTCGCACGTGTTTTTGCTCGACTAGCCTGCGGGATGCATCCTCTCGCACGTGTTTTTACTCGACTAGCCCTGCGGGATGCATCCTCTCGCACGTGTTTTTGCTCGACTAGCCTTCGGGATGCATCCTCTCGCACGTGTTTTTACTCGACTAGCCTGCGGGATGGATCCTCTCGCACGCGTTTCTACTCGACTAGCCTGCGGGATGCATCCTCTCGCACGTGTTTTTACTCGACTAGCCCTGCGGGATGCATCCTCTCGCACGTGTTTTTGCTCGACTATCCTTCGGGATGCATCCTCTCGCACGTGTTTTTACTCGACTAGCCTGCGGGATGCATCCTCTAGCACGTGTTTTTACTCGACTAGCCTGCGGGATGCATACTCTCGCACGTGTTTTTACTCGACTAGCCTGCGGGATGCATCCTCTCGCACGTGTTTTTACTCTACTAGCCTGCGGGATGCATCCTCTCGCACGTGTTTTTGCCCGACTAGCCTGCGGGATGCATCCTCTCGCACGTGTTTTTACTCGACTAGCCTGCGGGATGCATCCTCTCGCACGCGTTTCTACTCGACTAGCCTGCGGGATGCATCCTCTCGCACGTGTTTTTACTCGACTAGCCTGCGGGATGCATCATCTCGCACGTGTTTTTACTCGACTAGCCTGCGGGATGCATCCTCTCGCACGTGTTTTTACTCTACTAGCCTGCGGGATGCATCCTCTCGCACGTGTTTTTGCCCGACTAGCCTGTGGGATGCATCCTCTCGCACGTGTTTTTACTCGACTAGCCTGCGGGATGCATCCTCTCGCACGTGTTTTTACTCGACTAGCCTGCGGGATGCATCCTCTCGCACGTGTTTTTACTCGACTAGCCTGCGGGATGCATCCTCTCGCACGCGTTTCTACTCGACTAGCCTGCGGGATGCATCCTCTCGCACGTGTTTTTACTCGACTAGCCTGCGGGATGCATCCTCTCGCACGTGTTTTTACTCGACTAGCCTGCGGGATGCATCCTCTCGCACGTGTTTTTACTCTACTAGCCTGCGGGATGCATCCTCTCGCACGTGTTTTTGCCCGACTAGCCTGTGGGATGCATCCTCTAGCATCTAGCACGTGTTTTTACTCGACTAGCCTGCGGATGCATACTCTCGCACGTGTTTTTTACTCGACTAGCCTGCGGGGATGCATCCTCTCGCACGTGTTTTTACTCTACTAGCCTGCGGGATGCATCCTCTCGCACGTGTTTTTGCCCGACTAGCCTGTGGGATGCATCCTCTCGCACGTGTTTTTACTCGACTAGCCTGCGGGATGCATCCTCTCGCACGTGTTTTTACTCGACTAGCCTGCGGGATGCATCCTCTCGCACGTGTTTTTGCTCGACTAGCCTGCGGGATGCATCCTCTCGCACGTGTTTTTACTCGACTAGCCTGCGGGATGCATCCTCTCGCACGTGTTTTTGCTCGACTAGCCTTCGGGATGCATCCTCTCGCACGTGTTTTTACTCGACTAGCCTGCGGGATGGATCCTCTCGCACGCGTTTCTACTCGACTAGCCTGCGGGATGCATCCTCTCGCACGTGTTTTTTACTCGACTAGCCTGCGGGATGCATCCTCTCGCACGTGTTTTTACTCTACTAGCCTGCGGGATGCATCCTCTCGCACGTGTTTTTGCCCGACTAGCCTGTGGGATGCATCCTCTCGCACGTGTTTTTACTCGACTAGCCTGCGGGATGCATCCTCTCGCACGTGTTTTTTACTCGACTAGCCTGCGGGATGCATCCTCTCGCACGTGTTTTTACTCGACTAGCCTGCGGGATGCATCCTCTCGCACGTGTTTTTTACTCCACTAGCCTGCGGGATGCATCGTCTCGCACGCGTTTCTACTCGACTAGCCTGCGGGATGCATCCTCTCGCACGTGTTTTTACTCGACTAGCCTGCGGGATGCATCATCTCGCACGTGTTTTTACTCGACTAGCCTGCGGGATGCATCCTCTCGCACGTGTTTTTACTCGACTAGCCTGCGGGATGCATCCTCTCGCACGTGTTTTTACTCTACTAGCCTGCGGGATGCATCCTCTCGCACGTGTTTTTGCCCGACTAGCCTGTGGGATGCATCCTCTAGCACGTGTTTTTACTCGACTAGCCTGCGGGATGCATCCTCTCGCACGTGTTTTTACTCGACTAGCCTGCGGGATGCATCCTCTCGCACGTGTTTTTACTCGACTAGCCTGCGGGATGCATCCTCTCGCACGTGTTTTTACTCGACTAGCCTGCGGGATGCATCCTCTCGCACGCGTTTCTACTCGACTAGCCTGCGGGATGCATCCTCTCGCAAGTTTTTTTACTCGACTAGGCTGCGGGATGCATCCTCCCGCACGTGTTTTTGCTCGACTAGCCTGCGGGATGCATCCTCTCGCACGTGTTTTTACTCGACTAGCCTGCGGGATGCATCATCTCGCACGTGTTTTTACTCGACTAGCCTGCGGGAAGCATCCTCTAGCACGTGTTTCTACTCGACTAGCCAGCGGGATGCATCCTCTCGCACGTGTTTTTACTCGACTAGCCTGCGGGATGCATCCTCTCGCACGTGTTTTTACTCGACTAGCCTGCGGGATGCATCCTCTAGCACGTGTTTTTACTCGACTAGCCTGCGGGATGCATCCTCTAGCACGTGTTTTTACTCGACTAGCCTGCGGGATGAATCCTCTCGCAAGTTTTTTTACTCGACTAGGCTGCGGGATGCATCCGCCCGCACGTGTTTTTGCTCGACTAGCCTGCGGGATACATCCTCTCGCACGTGTTTTTACTCGACTAGCCCTGCGGGATGCATCCTCTCGCACGTGTTTTTGCTCGACTATCCTTCGGGATGCATCCTCTCGCACGTGTTTTTACTCGACTAGCCTGCGGGATGCATCCTCTCGCATGTGTTTTTACTCGACTAGCCTGCGGGATGCATCCTCTCGCACGTGTTTTTACTCGACTAGCCTGCGGGATGCATCCTCTCGCACGTGTTTTTACTCGACTAGCCTGCGGGATGCATCCTCTCGCACGTGTTTTTACTCGACTAGCCTGCGGGATGCATCCTCTCTCACGTGTTTTTATCCGAATAGCCAGCGGGATGCATCCTCTCGCACGTGTTTTTACTCGACTAGCCTGCGGGATGCATCCTCTCGCACGTGTTTTTACTCGACTAGCCTGCGGGATGCATCTTCTCGCACGTGTTTTTACTCGACTAGCCTGCGGGAAGCATCCTCTAGCACGTGTTTCTACTCGACTAGCCTGCGGGATGCATCCTCTCGCACGTGTTTTTACTCGACTAGCCTGCATGATGCATCCTCTCGCACGTGTTTTTACTCGACTAGCCTGCGGGATGCATCCTCTAGCACGTGTTTTTACTCGACTAGCCTGCGGGATCCATCCTCTAGCACGTGTTTTTACTCGACTAGCCTGCGGGATGAATCCTCTCGCACGTTTTTTTACTCGACTAGCCTGCGGGATGCATCCTCTCGCACGCGTTTCTACTCGACTAGCCTGCGGGATGCATCCTCTCGCACGTGTTTTTACTCGACTAGCCTGCGGGATGCATCCTCTCGCACGTGTTTTTACTCTACTAGCCTGCGGGATGCATCCTCTCGCACGTGTTTTTGCCCGACTAGCCTGTGGGATGCATCCTCTAGCACGTGTTTTTACTCGACTAGCCTGCGGGATGCATACTCTCGCACGTGTTTTTACTCGACAAGCCTGCGGGATGCATCCTCCCGCACGTGTTTTTGCTCGACTAGCCTGCGGGATGCATCCTCTCGCACGTGTTTTTACTCGACTAGCCCTGCGGGATGCATCCTCTCGCACGTGTTTTTGCTCGACTAGCCTTCGGGATGCATCCTCTCGCACGTGTTTTTACTCGACTAGCCTGCGGGATGGATCCTCTCGCACGCGTTTCTACTCGACTAGCCTGCGGGATGCATCCTCTCGCACGTGTTTTTACTCGACTAGCCTGCGGGATGCATCCTCTCGCACGTGTTTTTACTCTACTAGCCTGCGGGATGCATCCTCTCGCACGTGTTTTTGCCCGACTAGCCTGTGGGATGCATCCTCTAGCACGTGTTTTTACTCGACTAGCCTGCGGGATGCATCCTCTCGCACGTGTTTTTACTCGACTAGCCTGCGGGATGCATCCTCTCGCACGCGTTTCTACTCGACTAGCCTGCGGGATGCATCCTCTCGCACGTGTTTTTACTCGACTAGCCTGCGGGATGCATCATCTCGCACGTGTTTTTACTCGACTAGCCTGCGGGATGCATCCTCTCGCACGTGTTTTTACTCGACTAGCCTGCGGGATGCATCCTCTAGCACGTGTTTTTACTCGACTAGCCTGCGGGATGCATCCTCTATCACGTGTTTTTACTCGACTAGCCTGCGGGATGAATCCTCTCGCACGTTTTTTTACTCGACTAGCCTGCGGGATGCATCCTCCCGCACGTGTTTTTGCTCGAGTAGCCTGCGGGATGCATCCTCTGGCACGTGTTTTTGCTCGACTAGCCTGCGGGATGCATCCTCTCGCACGTGTTTTTACTCGACTAGCCCTGCGGGATGCATCCTCTCGCACGTGTTTTTGCTCGACTAGCCTGCGGGATGCATCCTCTCGCACGTGTTTTTACTCGACTAGCCTGCGGGATGCATCCTCTCGCACGCGTTTCTACTCGACTAGCCTGCGGGATGCATCCTCTCGCACGTGTTTTTACTCGACTAGCCTGCGGGATGCATCCTCTGACACGTGTTTTTACTCTACTAGCCTGCGGGATGCATCCTCTCGCACGTGTTTTTGCCCGACTAGCCTGCGGGATGCATCCTCTAGCACGTGTTTTTACTCGACTAGCCTGCGGGATGCATCCTCTCGCACGTGTTTTTACTCGACTAGCCTGCGGGATGCATCCTCTCGCACGTGTTTTTACTCGACTAGCCTGCGGGATGCATCCTCTCGCACGTGTTTTTACTCGACTAGCCTGCAGGATGCATCCTCTCGCACGTGTTTTTACTCGACTAGCCTGCGGGAAGCATCCTCTCGCACGTGTTTTTACTCGACTAGCCTGCGGGATGCATCCTCTCGCACGTGTTTTTACTCGACTAGCCTGCGGGAAGCATCCTCTCGCACGTTTTTTTGCTCGACTAGCCTGCGGGATGCATCCTCTCACACGTGTTTTTGCTCGACTAGCCATGCGCATCCCACAAAACCTGCGCATGCGCATCCCACAAAACCTCGCACGTGTTTTTACTCGACTAGCCTGCGGGAAGCATCCTCTCGCACGTGTTTTTAGTCGACTAGCCTGCGGGATGCATCCTCTCGCACGTGTTTTTACTCGACTAGCCTGCGAGATGCATCCTCTCGCACGTGTTTCTACTCGACTAGCCTGCGGGATGCATCCTCTCGCACGTGTTTTTACTCGACTAGCCTGCGGGATGCATCCTCTCGCACGTGTTTTTACTCGACTATCCTGCGGGAAGCATCCTCTCGCAAGTGTTTTTACTCGACTAGCCTGCGAGATGCATCCTCTCGCACGTGTTTTTACTCGACTAGCCTGCGGGATGCATCCTCTCGCATGTGTTTTTACTCGACTAGCCTGCGGGATGCATCCTCTCGCACGTGTTTTTACTCGACTAGCCTGCGGGATGCATCCTCTCGCACGTGTTTTTACTCGACTAGCCTGCGGGATGCATCCTCTCGCACGTGTTTTTGCTCGACTAGCCTGCGGGATGCATCCTCTCACACGTGTTTTTGCTCGACTAGCCATGCGCATCCCACAAAACCTGCGCATGCGCATCCCACAAAACCTCGCACGTGTTTTTACTCGACTAGCCTGCGGGATGCATCCTCTCGCAAGTGTTTTTACTCGACTAGCCTGCGGGATGCATCCTCCCGCATGTGTTTTTACTCGACTAGCCTGCGGGATGCATCCTCTCGCACGTGTTTTTACTCGACTAGCCTGCGGGATGCATCCTCTCGCACGTGTTTTTACTCGACTAGCCTGCGGGATGCATCCTCTCGCACGTGTTTTTACTCGACTAGCCTGCGGGATGCATCCTCTCGCACGTGTTTTTACTCGACTAGCCTGCGGGATGCATCCTCTCGCACGCGTTTCTACTCGACTAGCCTGCGGGATGCATCCTCTCGCACGTGTTTTTCCTCGACTAGCCTGCGCGATGCATCCTCTGGCACGTGTTTTTACTCGACTAGGCTGCGGGATGCATCCTCTCGCACGTGTTTTTACTCGAATAGCCTGCGGGATGCATCCTCTATCACGTGTTTTTACTCGACTAGCCTGCGGGATGAATCCTCTCGCACGTTTTCTTACTCGACTAGCCTGCGGGATGCATCCTCCCGCACGTGTTTTTGCTCGACTATCCTGCGGGATGCATCCTCTGGCACGTGTTTTTGCTCGACTAGGCTGCGGGATGCATCCTCTCGCACGTGTTTTTACTCGACTAGCCCTGCGGGATGCATCCTCTCGCACGTGTTTTTGCTCGACTAGCCTGCGGGATGCATCCTCTCGCACGTGTTTTTACTCGACTAGCCTGCGGGATGCATCCTCTCGCACGCGTTTCTACTCGACTAGCCTGCGGGATGCATCCTCTGGCACGTGTTTTTACTCGACTAGCCTGCGGGATGCATCCTCTGACACGTGTTTTTACTCTACTAGCCTGCGGGATGCATCCTCTCGCACGTGTTTTTGCCCGACTAGCCTGCGGGATGCATCCTCTAGCACGTGTTTTTACTCGACTAGCCTGCGGGATGCATCCTCTCGCACGTGTTTTTACTCGACTAGCCTGCGGGATGCATCCTCTCGCACGTGTTTTTACTCGACTAGCCTGCGGGATGCATCCTCTCGCACGTGTTTTTACTCGACTAGCCTGCGGGATTCATCCTCTCGCACGTGTTTTTGCTCGACTAGCCTGCGGGATGCATCCTCTCACACGTGTTTTTGCTCGACTAGCCATGCGCATCCCACAAAACCTGCGCATGCGCATCCCACAAAACCTCGCACGTGTTTTTACTCGACTAGCCTGCGGGATGCATCCTCTCGCACGTGTTTTTACTCGACTAGTCTGCGGGATGCATCCTCTCGCACGCGTTTCTACTCGACTAGCCTGCGGGATGCATCCTCTCGCACGTGTTTTTACTCGACTAGCCTGCGGGATGCATCCTCTGGCACGTGTTTTTACTCGACTAGGCTGCGGGATGCATCCTCTCGCACGTGTTTTTACTCGACTAGCCTGCGGGAAGCATCCTCTAGCACGTGTTTCTACTCGACTAGCCTGCGGGATGCATCCTCTCGCACGTGTTTTTACTCGACTAGCCTGCGGGATGCATCCTCTCGCACGTGTTTTTTACTCGACTAGCCTGCGGGATGCATCCTCTCGTACGTGTTTTTACTCGACTAGCCTGCGGGATGCATCCTCTAGCACGTGTTTTTACTCGACTAGCCTGCGGGATGAATCCTCTCGCAGGTTTTTTTACTCGACTAGCCTGCGGGATGCATCCTCCCGCACGTGTTTTTGCTCGACTAGCCTGCGGGATGCATCCTCTCGCACGTGTTTTTACTCGACTAGCCTGCGGGATGCATCCTCTAGCACGTGTTTTTACTCTACTAGCCTGCGGGATGCATCCTCTCGCACGTGTTTTTGCCCGACTAGCCTGCGGGATGCATCCTCTAGCACGTGTTTTTACTCGACTAGCCTGCGGGATGCATCCTCTCGCCCGTGTTTTTACTCGACTAGCCTGCGGGATGCATCCTCTAGCACGTGTTTTTACTCGACTAGCCTGCGGGATGAATCCTCTCGCAGGTTTTTTTACTCGACTAGCCTGCGGGATGCATCCTCCCGCACGTGTTTTTGCTCGACTAGCCTGCGGGATGCATCCTCCCGCACGTGTTTTTGCTCGACTAGCCTGCGGGATGCATCCTCTCGCACGTGTTTTTACTCGACTAGCCCTGCGGGATGCATACTCTCGCACGTGTTTTTACTCGACTAGCCTGCGGGATGCATCCTCTCGCACGTGTTTTTACTCGACTAGCCTGCGGGATGCATCCTCTAGCACGTGTTTTTACTCGACTAGCCTGCGGGATGCATCCTCTAGCACGTGTTTTTACTCAACTAGCCTGCGGGATGAATCCTCTCGCACGTGTTTTTACTCGACTAGCCTGCGGGATGCATCCTCTCGCACGTGTTTTTACTCGTCTAGCCTGCGGGAAGCATCCTCTCGCACGTGTTTTTACCCGACTAGCATGCGGGATGAATCCTCTCGCACGTGTTTTTACTCGACTAGCCTGCGGGATGCATCCTCTCGCACGTGTTTTTACTCGACTAGCCTGCGGGATGCATCCTCTCTCACGTGTTTTTATCCGAATAGCCTGCGGGATGCATCCTCTCGCACTTTTTTTTTTACTCGACTAGCCTGCGGGATGCATCCTCTCGCACGTGTTTTTTACTCGACTAGCCTGCGGGATGCATCATCTCGCACGTGTTTTTACTCGACTAGCCTGCGGGAAGCATCCTCTAGCACGTGTTTCTACTCGACTAGCCTGCGGGATGCATCCTCTCGCACGTGTTTTTACTCGACTAGCCTGCGGGATGCATCCTCTCGCACGTGTTTTTACTCGACTAGCCTGCGGGATGCATCCTCTCGTACGTGTTTTTACTCGACTAGCCTGCGGGATGCATCTTCTCGCACGTGTTTTTTACTCGACTAGCCTGCGGGATGCATATTCTAGCACGTGTTTTTACTCTACTAGCCTGCGGGATGCATCCTCTCGCACGTGTTTTTACTCGACTAGCCTGCGGGATGCATCCTCTCGCACGTGTTTTTACTCGACTAGCCTGCGGGATGCATCCTCTAGCACGCGTTTCTACTCGACTAGCCTGCGGGATGCATCCTCTCGCACGTGTTTTTACTCGACTAGCCTGCGGGATGCATCCTCTGACACGTGTTTTTACTCTACTAGCCTGCGGGATGCATCCTCTCGCACGTGTTTTTGCCCGACTAGCCTGCGGGATGCATCCTCTAGCACGTGTTTTTACTCGACTAGCCTGCGGGATGCATCCTCTCGCACGCGTTTCTACTCGACTAGCCTGCGGGATGCATCCTCTCGCACGTGTTTTTACTCGACTAGCCTGCGGGATGCATCATCTCGCACGTGTTTTTACTCGACTAGCCTGCGGGATGCATCCTCTAGCACGTGTTTTTACTCGACTAGCCTGCGGGATGCATCCTCTCGCACGTGTTTTTACTCGACTAGCCTGCGGGATGCATCCTCTCGCACGCGTTTCTACTCGACTAGCCTGCGGGATGCATCCTCTCGCACGTGTTTTTACTCGACTAGCCTGCGGGATGCATCATCTCGCACGTGTTTTTACTCGACTAGCCTGCGGGATGCATCCTCTCGCACGTGTTTTTACTCGACTAGCCTGCGGGATGCATCCTCTAGCACGTGTTTTTACTCGACTAGCCTGCGGGATGCATCCTCTATCACGTGTTTTTTACTCGACTAGCCTGCGGGATGAATCCTCTCGCACGTTTTTTTACTCGACTAGCCTGCGGGATGCATCCTCCCGCACGTGTTTTTGCTCGAGTAGCCTGCGGGATGCATCCTCTGGCACGTGTTTTTGCTCGACTAGCTGCGGGATGCATCCTCTCGCACGTGTTTTCTCGACTAGCCCTGCGGGATGCATCCTCTCGCACGTGTTTTTGCTCGACTAGCCTGCGGGATGCATCCTCTCGCACGTGTTTTTACTCGACTAGCCTGCGGGATGCATCCTCTCGCACGCGTTTCTACTCGACTAGCCTGCGGGATGCATCCTCTCGCACGTGTTTTTACTCGACTAGCCTGCGGGATGCATCCTCTGACACGTGTTTTTACTCTACTAGCCTGCGGGATGCATCCTCTCGCACGTGTTTTTGCCCGACTAGCCTGCGGGATGCATCCTCTAGCACGTGTTTTTACTCGACTAGCCTGCGGGATGCATCCTCTCGCACGTGTTTTTACTCGACTAGCCTGCGGGATGCATCCTCTCGCACGTGTTTTTACTCGACTAGCCTGCGGGATGCATCCTCTCGCACGTGTTTTTACTCGACTAGCCTGCAGGATGCATCCTCTCGCACGTGTTTTTACTCGACTAGCCTGCGGGAAGCATCCTCTCGCACGTGTTTTTACTCGACTAGCCTGCGGGATGCATCCTCTCGCACGTGTTTTTACTCGACTAGCCTGCGGGAAGCATCCTCTCGCACGTTTTTTTGCTCGACTAGCCTGCGGGATGCATCCTCTCACACGTGTTTTTGCTCGACTAGCCATGCGCATCCCACAAAACCTGCGCATGCGCATCCCACAAAACCTCGCACGTGTTTTTACTCGACTAGCCTGCGGGAAGCATCCTCTCGCACGTGTTTTTAGTCGACTAGCCTGCGGGATGCATCCTCTCGCACGTGTTTTTACTCGACTAGCCTGCGAGATGCATCCTCTCGCACGTGTTTCTACTCGACTAGCCTGCGGGATGCATCCTCTCGCACGTGTTTTTACTCGACTAGCCTGCGGGATGCATCCTCTCGCACGTGTTTTTACTCGACTATCCTGCGGGAAGCATCCTCTCGCAAGTGTTTTTACTCGACTAGCCTGCGAGATGCATCCTCTCGCACGTGTTTTTACTCGACTAGCCTGCGGGATGCATCCTCTCGCATGTGTTTTTACTCGACTAGCCTGCGGGATGCATCCTCTCGCACGTGTTTTTACTCGACTAGCCTGCGGGATGCATCCTCTCGCACGTGTTTTTACTCGACTAGCCTGCGGGATGCATCCTCTCGCACGTGTTTTTGCTCGACTAGCCTGCGGGATGCATCCTCTCACACGTGTTTTTGCTCGACTAGCCATGCGCATCCCACAAAACCTGCGCATGCGCATCCCACAAAACCTCGCACGTGTTTTTACTCGACTAGCCTGCGGGATGCATCCTCTCGCAAGTGTTTTTACTCGACTAGCCTGCGGGATGCATCCTCCCGCATGTGTTTTTACTCGACTAGCCTGCGGGATGCATCCTCTCGCACGTGTTTTTACTCGACTAGCCTGCGGGATGCATCCTCTCGCACGTGTTTTTACTCGACTAGCCTGCGGGATGCATCCTCTCGCACGTGTTTTTACTCGACTAGCCTGCGGGATGCATCCTCTAGCACGTGTTTTTACTCGACTAGCCTGCGGGATGCATCCTCTCGCCCGTGTTTTTACTCGACTAGCCTGCGGGATGCATCCTCTAGCACGTGTTTTTACTCGACTAGCCTGCGGGATGAATCCTCTCGCAGGTTTTTTTACTCGACTAGCCTGCGGGATGCATCCTCCCGCACGTGTTTTTGCTCGACTAGCCTGCGGGATGCATCCTCCCGCACGTGTTTTTGCTCGACTAGCCTGCGGGATGCATCCTCTCGCACGTGTTTTTACTCGACTAGCCCTGCGGGATGCATACTCTCGCACGTGTTTTTACTCGACTAGCCTGCGGGATGCATCCTCTCGCACGTGTTTTTACTCGACTAGCCTGCGGGATGCATCCTCTAGCACGTGTTTTTACTCGACTAGCCTGCGGGATGCATCCTCTAGCACGTGTTTTTACTCAACTAGCCTGCGGGATGAATCCTCTCGCACGTGTTTTTACTCGACTAGCCTGCGGGATGCATCCTCTCGCACGTGTTTTTACTCGTCTAGCCTGCGGGAAGCATCCTCTCGCACGTGTTTTTACCCGACTAGCATGCGGGATGAATCCTCTCGCACGTGTTTTTACTCGACTAGCCTGCGGGATGCATCCTCTCGCACGTGTTTTTACTCGACTAGCCTGCGGGATGCATCCTCTCTCACGTGTTTTTATCCGAATAGCCTGCGGGATGCATCCTCTCGCACTTTTTTTTTTACTCGACTAGCCTGCGGGATGCATCCTCTCGCACGTGTTTTTACTCGACTAGCCTGCGGGATGCATCATCTCGCACGTGTTTTTACTCGACTAGCCTGCGGGAAGCATCCTCTAGCACGTGTTTCTACTCGACTAGCCTGCGGGATGCATCCTCTCGCACGTGTTTTTACTCGACTAGCCTGCGGGATGCATCCTCTCGCACGTGTTTTTACTCGACTAGCCTGCGGGATGCATCCTCTCGTACGTGTTTTTACTCGACTAGCCTGCGGGATGCATCTTCTCGCACGTGTTTTTACTCGACTAGCCTGCGGGATGCATATTCTAGCACGTGTTTTTACTCTACTAGCCTGCGGGATGCATCCTCTCGCACGTGTTTTTACTCGACTAGCCTGCGGGATGCATCCTCTCGCACGTGTTTTTACTCGACTAGCCTGCGGGATGCATCCTCTAGCACGCGTTTCTACTCGACTAGCCTGCGGGATGCATCCTCTCGCACGTGTTTTTACTCGACTAGCCTGCGGGATGCATCCTCTGACACGTGTTTTTACTCTACTAGCCTGCGGGATGCATCCTCTCGCACGTGTTTTTGCCCGACTAGCCTGCGGGATGCATCCTCTAGCACGTGTTTTTACTCGACTAGCCTGCGGGATGCATCCTCTCGCACGCGTTTCTACTCGACTAGCCTGCGGGATGCATCCTCTCGCACGTGTTTTTACTCGACTAGCCTGCCGGATGCATCATCTCGCACGTGTTTTTACTCGACTAGCCTGCGGGATGCATCCTCTAGCACGTGTTTTTACTCGACTAGCCTGCGGGATGCATCCTCTCGCACGTGTTTTTACTCGACTAGCCTGCGGGATGCATCCTCTCGCACGCGTTTCTACTCGACTAGCCTGCGGGATGCATCCTCTCGCACGTGTTTTTACTCGACTAGCCTGCGGGATGCATCATCTCGCACGTGTTTTTACTCGACTAGCCTGCGGGATGCATCCTCTCGCACGTGTTTTTACTCGACTAGCCTGCGGGATGCATCCTCTAGCACGTGTTTTTACTCGACTAGCCTGCGGGATGCATCCTCTATCACGTGTTTTTACTCGACTAGCCTGCGGGATGAATCCTCTCGCACGTTTTTTTACTCGACTAGCCTGCGGGATGCATCCTCCCGCACGTGTTTTTGCTCGAGTAGCCTGCGGGATGCATCCTCTGGCACGTGTTTTTGCTCGACTAGCCTGCGGGATGCATCCTCTCGCACGTGTTTTTACTCGACTAGCCCTGCGGGATGCATCCTCTCGCACGTGTTTTTGCTCGACTAGCCTGCGGGATGCATCCTCTCGCACGTGTTTTTACTCGACTAGCCTGCGGGATGCATCCTCTCGCACGCGTTTCTACTCGACTAGCCTGCGGGATGCATCCTCTCGCACGTGTTTTTACTCGACTAGCCTGCGGGATGCATCCTCTGACACGTGTTTTTACTCTACTAGCCTGCGGGATGCATCCTCTCGCACGTGTTTTTGCCCGACTAGCCTGCGGGATGCATCCTCTAGCACGTGTTTTTACTCGACTAGCCTGCGGGATGCATCCTCTCGCACGTGTTTTTACTCGACTAGCCTGCGGGATGCATCCTCTCGCACGTGTTTTTACTCGACTAGCCTGCGGGATGCATCCTCTCGCACGTGTTTTTACTCGACTAGCCTGCAGGATGCATCCTCTCGCACGTGTTTTTACTCGACTAGCCTGCGGGAAGCATCCTCTCGCACGTGTTTTTACTCGACTAGCCTGCGGGATGCATCCTCTCGCACGTGTTTTTACTCGACTAGCCTGCGGGAAGCATCCTCTCGCACGTTTTTTTGCTCGACTAGCCTGCGGGATGCATCCTCTCACACGTGTTTTTGCTCGACTAGCCATGCGCATCCCACAAAACCTGCGCATGCGCATCCCACAAAACCTCGCACGTGTTTTTACTCGACTAGCCTGCGGGAAGCATCCTCTCGCACGTGTTTTTAGTCGACTAGCCTGCGGGATGCATCCTCTCGCACGTGTTTTTACTCGACTAGCCTGCGAGATGCATCCTCTCGCACGTGTTTCTACTCGACTAGCCTGCGGGATGCATCCTCTCGCACGTGTTTTTACTCGACTAGCCTGCGGGATGCATCCTCTCGCACGTGTTTTTACTCGACTATCCTGCGGGAAGCATCCTCTCGCAAGTGTTTTTACTCGACTAGCCTGCGAGATGCATCCTCTCGCACGTGTTTTTACTCGACTAGCCTGCGGGATGCATCCTCTCGCATGTGTTTTTACTCGACTAGCCTGCGGGATGCATCCTCTCGCACGTGTTTTTACTCGACTAGCCTGCGGGATGCATCCTCTCGCACGTGTTTTTACTCGACTAGCCTGCGGGATGCATCCTCTCGCACGTGTTTTTGCTCGACTAGCCTGCGGGATGCATCCTCTCACACGTGTTTTTGCTCGACTAGCCATGCGCATCCCACAAAACCTGCGCATGCGCATCCCACAAAACCTCGCACGTGTTTTTACTCGACTAGCCTGCGGGATGCATCCTCTCGCAAGTGTTTTTACTCGACTAGCCTGCGGGATGCATCCTCCCGCATGTGTTTTTACTCGACTAGCCTGCGGGATGCATCCTCTCGCACGTGTTTTTACTCGACTAGCCTGCGGGATGCATCCTCTCGCACGTGTTTTTACTCGACTAGCCTGCGGGATGCATCCTCTCGCACGTGTTTTTACTCGACTAGCCTGCGGGATGCATCCTCTCGCACGTGTTTTTACTCGACTAGCCTGCGGGATGCATCCTCTCGCACGCGTTTCTACTCGACTAGCCTGCGGGATGCATCCTCTCGCACGTGTTTTTCCTCGACTAGCCTGCGCGATGCATCCTCTGGCACGTGTTTTTACTCGACTAGGCTGCGGGATGCATCCTCTCGCACGTGTTTTTACTCGAATAGCCTGCGGGATGCATCCTCTATCACGTGTTTTTACTCGACTAGCCTGCGGGATGAATCCTCTCGCACGTTTTCTTACTCGACTAGCCTGCGGGATGCATCCTCCCGCACGTGTTTTTGCTCGACTATCCTGCGGGATGCATCCTCTGGCACGTGTTTTTGCTCGACTAGGCTGCGGGATGCATCCTCTCGCACGTGTTTTTACTCGACTAGCCCTGCGGGATGCATCCTCTCGCACGTGTTTTTGCTCGACTAGCCTGCGGGATGCATCCTCTCGCACGTGTTTTTACTCGACTAGCCTGCGGGATGCATCCTCTCGCACGCGTTTCTACTCGACTAGCCTGCGGGATGCATCCTCTGGCACGTGTTTTTACTCGACTAGCCTGCGGGATGCATCCTCTGACACGTGTTTTTACTCTACTAGCCTGCGGGATGCATCCTCTCGCACGTGTTTTTGCCCGACTAGCCTGCGGGATGCATCCTCTAGCACGTGTTTTTACTCGACTAGCCTGCGGGATGCATCCTCTCGCACGTGTTTTTACTCGACTAGCCTGCGGATGCATCCTCTCGCACGTGTTTTTACTCGACTAGCCTGCGGGATGCATCCTCTCGCACGTGTTTTTACTCGACTAGCCTGCGGGATGCATCCTCTCGCACGTGTTTTTACTCGACTAGCCTGCGGGAAGCATCCTCTCGCACGTGTTTTTACTCGACTAGCCTGCGGGATGCATCCTCTCGCACGTGTTTTTACTCGACTAGCCTGCGGGATTCATCCTCTCGCACGTGTTTTTGCTCGACTAGCCTGCGGGATGCATCCTCTCACACGTGTTTTTGCTCGACTAGCCATGCGCATCCCACAAAACCTGCGCATGCGCATCCCACAAAACCTCGCACGTGTTTTTACTCGACTAGCCTGCGGGATGCATCCTCTCGCACGTGTTTTTACTCGACTAGTCTGCGGGATGCATCCTCTCGCACGCGTTTCTACTCGACTAGCCTGCGGGATGCATCCTCTCGCACGTGTTTTTACTCGACTAGCCTGCGGGATGCATCCTCTGGCACGTGTTTTTACTCGACTAGGCTGCGGGATGCATCCTCTCGCACGTGTTTTTACTCGACTAGCCTGCGGGAAGCATCCTCTAGCACGTGTTTCTACTCGACTAGCCTGCGGGATGCATCCTCTCGCACGTGTTTTTACTCGACTAGCCTGCGGGATGCATCCTCTCGCACGTGTTTTTACTCGACTAGCCTGCGGGATGCATCCTCTCGTACGTGTTTTTACTCGACTAGCCTGCGGGATGCATCCTCTAGCACGTGTTTTTACTCGACTAGCCTGCGGGATGAATCCTCTCGCAGGTTTTTTTACTCGACTAGCCTGCGGGATGCATCCTCCCGCACGTGTTTTTGCTCGACTAGCCTGCGGGATGCATCCTCTCGCACGTGTTTTTACTCGACTAGCCTGCGGGATGCATCCTCTAGCACGTGTTTTTACTCTACTAGCCTGCGGGATGCATCCTCTCGCACGTGTTTTTGCCCGACTAGCCTGCGGGATGCATCCTCTAGCACGTGTTTTTACTCGACTAGCCTGCGGGATGCATCCTCTCGCCCGTGTTTTTACTCGACTAGCCTGCGGGATGCATCCTCTAGCACGTGTTTTTACTCGACTAGCCTGCGGGATGAATCCTCTCGCAGGTTTTTTTACTCGACTAGCCTGCGGGATGCATCCTCCCGCACGTGTTTTTGCTCGACTAGCCTGCGGGATGCATCCTCCCGCACGTGTTTTTGCTCGACTAGCCTGCGGGATGCATCCTCTCGCACGTGTTTTTACTCGACTAGCCCTGCGGGATGCATACTCTCGCACGTGTTTTTACTCGACTAGCCTGCGGGATGCATCCTCTCGCACGTGTTTTTACTCGACTAGCCTGCGGGATGCATCCTCTAGCACGTGTTTTTACTCGACTAGCCTGCGGGATGCATCCTCTAGCACGTGTTTTTACTCAACTAGCCTGCGGGATGAATCCTCTCGCACGTGTTTTTACTCGACTAGCCTGCGGGATGCATCCTCTCGCACGTGTTTTTACTCGTCTAGCCTGCGGGAAGCATCCTCTCGCACGTGTTTTTACCCGACTAGCATGCGGGATGAATCCTCTCGCACGTGTTTTTACTCGACTAGCCTGCGGGATGCATCCTCTCGCACGTGTTTTTACTCGACTAGCCTGCGGGATGCATCCTCTCTCACGTGTTTTTATCCGAATAGCCTGCGGGATGCATCCTCTCGCACTTTTTTTTTTACTCGACTAGCCTGCGGGATGCATCCTCTCGCACGTGTTTTTACTCGACTAGCCTGCGGGATGCATCATCTCGCACGTGTTTTTACTCGACTAGCCTGCGGGAAGCATCCTCTAGCACGTGTTTCTACTCGACTAGCCTGCGGGATGCATCCTCTCGCACGTGTTTTTACTCGACTAGCCTGCGGGATGCATCCTCTCGCACGTGTTTTTACTCGACTAGCCTGCGGGATGCATCCTCTCGTACGTGTTTTTACTCGACTAGCCTGCGGGATGCATCTTCTCGCACGTGTTTTTACTCGACTAGCCTGCGGGATGCATATTCTAGCACGTGTTTTTACTCTACTAGCCTGCGGGATGCATCCTCTCGCACGTGTTTTTACTCGACTAGCCTGCGGGATGCATCCTCTCGCACGTGTTTTTACTCGACTAGCCTGCGGGATGCATCCTCTAGCACGTGTTTTTACTCGACTAGCCTGCGGGATGAATCCTCTCGCAGGTTTTTTTACTCGACTAGCCTGCGGGATGCATCCTCCCGCACGTGTTTTTGCTCGACTAGCCTGCGGGATGCATCCTCCCGCACGTGTTTTTGCTCGACTAGCCTGCGGGATGCATCCTCTCGCACGTGTTTTTACTCGACTAGCCCTGCGGGATGCATCCTCTCGCACGTGTTTTTGCTCGACTAGCCTTCGGGATGCATCCTCTCGCACGTGTTTTTACTCGACTAGCCTGCGGGATGCATCCTCTCGCACGCACGTTTCTACTCGACTAGCATGCGGGATGCATCCTCTCGCACGTGTTTTTACTCGACTAGCCTGCGGGATGCATCCTCTCGCACGTGTTTTTACTCTACTAGCCTGCGGATGCATCCTCTCGCACGTGTTTTTGCCCGACTAGCCTGTGGGATGCATCCTCTAGCACGTGTTTTTACTCGACTAGCCTGCGGGATGCATACTCTCGCACGTGTTTTTACTCGACTAGCCTGCGGGATGCATCCTCTCGCACGTGTTTTTACTCGACTAGCCTGCGGGATGCATCCTCTAGCACGTGTTTTTACTCGACTAGCCTGCGGGATGCATCCTCTAGCACGTGTTTTTACTCAACTAGCCTGCGGGATGAATCCTCTCGCACGTGTTTTTACTCGACTAGCCTGCGGGATGCATCCTCTCGCACGTGTTTTTACTCGTCTAGCCTGCGGGAAGCATCCTCTCGCACGTGTTTTTACCCGACTAGCATGCGGGATGAATCCTCTCGCACGTGTTTTTACTCGACTAGCCTGCGGGATGCATCCTCTCGCATGTGTTTTTACTCGACTAGCCTGCGGGATGCATCCTATCGCACGTGTTTTTACTCGACTAGCCTGCGGGATGCATCCTCTCGCACGTGTTTTTACTCGACTAGCCTGCGGGATGCATCCTCTCGCACGTGTTTTTACTCGACTAGCCTGCGGGATGCATCCTCTCGCACGTGTTTTTACTCGACTAGCCTGCGGGATGCATCCTCTCTCACGTGTTTTTATCCGAATAGCCTGCGGGATGCATCCTCTCGCACTTTTTTTTTTACTCGACTAGCCTGCGGGATGCATCCTCTCGCACGTGTTTTTACTCGACTAGCCTGCGGGATGCATCATCTCGCACGTGTTTTTACTCGACTAGCCTGCGGGAAGCATCCTCTAGCACGTGTTTCTACTCGACTAGCCTGCGGGATGCATCCTCTCGCACGTGTTTTTACTCGACTAGCCTGCGGGATGCATCCTCTCGCACGTGTTTTTACTCGACTAGCCTGCGGGATGCATCCTCTAGCACGTGTTTTTACTCGACTAGCCTGAAGGATGCATCCTCTAGCACTTGTTTTTACTGGACTAGCCTGCGGGATGAATCCTCTCGCAAGTTTTTTTACTCGACTAGGCTGCGGGATGCATCCTCCCGCACGTGTTTTTGCTCGACTAGCCTGCGGGATGCATCCTCTCGTACGTGTTTTTACTCGACTAGCCTGCGGGATGCATCCTCTCGCACGTGTTTTTACTCGACTAGCCTGCGGGATGCATCCTCTAGCACGTGTTTTTACTCTACTAGCCTGCGGGATGCATCCTCTCGCACGTGTTTTTGCCCGACTAGCCTGCGGGATGCATCCTCTAGCACGTGTTTTTACTCGACTAGCCTGCGGGATGCATCCTCTCGCACGTGTTTTTACTCGACTAGCCTGCGGGATGCATCCTCTAGCACGTGTTTTTACTCGACTAGCCTGCGGGATGAATCCTCTCGCAGGTTTTTTTACTCGACTAGCCTGCGGGATGCATCCTCCCGCACGTGTTTTTGCTCGACTAGCCTGCGGGATGCATCCTCCCGCACGTGTTTTTGCTCGACTAGCCTGCGGGATGCATCCTCTCGCACGTGTTTTTACTCGACTAGCCCTGCGGGATGCATCCTCTCGCACGTGTTTTTGCTCGACTAGCCTTCGGGATGCATCCTCTCGCACGTGTTTTTACTCGACTAGCCTGCGGGATGCATCCTCTCGCACGCGTTTCTGCTCGACTAGCCTGCGGGATGCATCCTCTCGCACGTGTTTTTACTCGACTAGCCTGCGGGATGCATCCTCTCGCACGTGTTTTTACTCGACTAGCCTGCGGGATGCATCCTCTCGCACGTGTTTTTACTCGACTAGCCTGCGGGATGCATCCTCTCGCACGTGTTTTTACTCGACTAGCCTGCGGGAAGCATCCTCTCGCACGTGTTTTTACTCGACTAGCCTGCGGGATGCATCCTCTCGCACGTGTTTTTACTCGACTAGCCTGCGGGATTCATCCTCTCGCACGTGTTTTTGCTCGACTAGCCTGCGGGATGCATCCTCTCACACGTGTTTTTGCTCGACTAGCCATGCGCATCCCACAAAACCTGCGCATGCGCATCCCACAAAACCTCGCACGTGTTTTTACTCGACTAGCCTGCGGGATGCATCCTCTCGCACGTGTTTTTACTCGACTAGCCTGCGGGATGCATCCTCTCGCATGTGTTTTTACTCGACTAGCCTGCGGGATGCATCCTCTCGCACGTGTTTTTACTCGACTAGCCTGCGGGATGCATCCTCTCGCACGTGTTTTTACTCGACTAGCCTGCGGGATGCATCCTCTCGCACGTGTTTTTACTCGACTAGCCTGCGGGATGCATCCTCTCGCACGTGTTTTTACTCGACTAGTCTGCGGGATGCATCCTCTCGCACGCGTTTCTACTCGACTAGCCTGCGGGATGCATCCTCTCGCACGTGTTTTTACTCGACTAGCCTGCGGGATGCATCCTCTGGCACGTGTTTTTACTCGACTAGGCTGCGGGATGCATCCTCTCGCACGTGTTTTTACTCGACTAGCCTGCGGGAAGCATCCTCTAGCACGTGTTTCTACTCGACTAGCCTGCGGGATGCATCCTCTCGCACGTGTTTTTACTCGACTAGCCTGCGGGATGCATCCTCTCGCACGTGTTTTTACTCGACTAGCCTGCGGGATGCATCCTCTCGCACGTGTTTTTACTCGACTAGCCTGCGGGATGCATCCTCTAAACACGTGTTTTTACTCTACTAGCCTGCGGGATGCATCCTCTCGCACGTGTTTTTGCCCGACTAGCCTGCGGGATGCATCCTCTAGCACGTGTTTTTACTCGACTAGCCTGCGGGATGCATCCTCTCGCCCGTGTTTTTACTCGACTAGCCTGCGGGATGCATCCTCTAGCACGTGTTTTTACTCGACTAGCCTGCGGGATGAATCCTCTCGCAGGTTTTTTTACTCGACTAGCCTGCGGGATGCATCCTCCCGCACGTGTTTTTGCTCGACTAGCCTGCGGGATGCATCCTCCCGCACGGTTTTTGCTCGACTAGCCTGCGGGATGCATCCTCCCGCACGTGTTTTTGCTCGACTAGCCTGCGGGATGCATCCTCTCGCACGTGTTTTTACTCGACTAGCCCTGCGGGATGCATACTCTCGCACGTGTTTTTACTCGACTAGCCTGCGGGATGCATCCTCTCGCACGTGTTTTTACTCGACTAGCCTGCGGGATGCATCCTCTAGCACGTGTTTTTACTCGACTAGCCTGCGGGATGCATCCTCTAGCACGTGTTTTTACTCAACTAGCCTGCGGGATGAATCCTCTCGCACGTGTTTTTACTCGACTAGCCTGCGGGATGCATCCTCTCGCACGTGTTTTTACTCGTCTAGCCTGCGGGAAGCATCCTCTCGCACGTGTTTTTACCCGACTAGCATGCGGGATGAATCCTCTCGCACGTGTTTTTACTCGACTAGCCTGCGGGATGCATCCTCTCGCACGTGTTTTTACTCGACTAGCCTGCGGGATGCATCCTCTCTCACGTGTTTTTATCCGAATAGCCTGCGGGATGCATCCTCTCGCACTTTTTTTTTTACTCGACTAGCCTGCGGGATGCATCCTCTCGCACGTGTTTTTACTCGACTAGCCTGCGGGATGCATCATCTCGCACGTGTTTTTACTCGACTAGCCTGCGGGAAGCATCCTCTAGCACGTGTTTCTACTCGACTAGCCTGCGGGATGCATCCTCTCGCACGTGTTTTTACTCGACTAGCCTGCGGGATGCATCCTCTCGCACGTGTTTTTACTCGACTAGCCTGCGGGATGCATCCTCTCGTACGTGTTTTTACTCGACTAGCCTGCGGGATGCATCCTCTCGCACGTGTTTTTACTCGACTAGCCTGCGGGATGCATATTCTAGCACGTGTTTTTACTCTACTAGCCTGCGGGATGCATCCTCTCGCACGTGTTTTTGCCCGACTAGCCTGCGGGATGCATCCTCTAGCACGTGTTTTTACTCGACTAGCCTGCGGGATGCATCCTCTCGCACGTGTTTTTACTCGACTAGCCTGCGGGATGCATCCTCTAGCACGTGTTTTTACTCGACTAGCCTGCGGGATGAATACTCTCGCAGGTTTTTTTACTCGACTAGCCTGCGGGATGCATCCTCCCGCACGTGTTTTTGCTCGACTAGCCTGCGGGATGCATCCTCCCGCACGTGTTTTTGCTCGACTAGCCTGCGGGATGCATCCTCTCGCACGTGTTTTTACTCGACTAGCCCTGCGGGATGCATCCTCTCGCACGTGTTTTTGCTCGACTAGCCTTCGGGATGCATCCTCTCGCACGTGTTTTTACTCGACTAGCCTGCGGGATGCATCCTCTCGCACGCGTTTCTACTCGACTAGCATGCGGGATGCATCCTCTCGCACGTGTTTTTACTCGACTAGCCTGCGGGATGCATCCTCTCGCACGTGTTTTTACTCTACTAGCCTGCGGGATGCATCCTCTCGCACGTGTTTTTGCCCGACTAGCCTGTGGGATGCATCCTCTAGCACGTGTTTTTACTCGACTAGCCTGCGGGATGCATACTCTCGCACGTGTTTTTACTCGACTAGCCTGCGGGATGCATCCTCTCGCACGTGTTTTTACTCGACTAGCCTGCGGGATGCATCCTCTAGCACGTGTTTTTACTCGACTAGCCTGCGGGATGCATCCTCTAGCACGTGTTTTTACTCAACTAGCCTGCGGGATGAATCCTCTCGCACGTGTTTTTACTCGACTAGCCTGCGGGATGCATCCTCTCGCACGTGTTTTTACTCGTCTAGCCTGCGGGAAGCATCCTCTCGCACGTGTTTTTACCCGACTAGCATGCGGGATGAATCCTCTCGCACGTGTTTTTACTCGACTAGCCTGCGGGATGCATCCTCTCGCACGTGTTTTTACTCGACTAGCCTGCGGGATGCATCCTCTCTCACGTGTTTTTATCCGAATAGCCTGCGGGATGCATCCTCTCGCACTTTTTTTTTTACTCGACTAGCCTGCGGGATGCATCCTCTCGCACGTGTTTTTACTCGACTAGCCTGCGGGATGCATCATCTCGCACGTGTTTTTACTCGACTAGCCTGCGGGAAGCATCCTCTAGCACGTGTTTCTACTCGACTAGCCTGCGGGATGCATCCTCTCGCACGTGTTTTTACTCGACTAGCCTGCGGGATGCATCCTCTCGCACGTGTTTTTACTCGACTAGCCTGCGGGATGCATCCTCTAGTACGTGTTTTTACTCGACTAGCCTGCGGGATGCATCCTCTAGCACGTGTTTTTACTGGACTAGCCTGCGGGATGAATCCTCTCGCAAGTTTTTTTACTCGACTAGGCTGCGGGATGCATCCTCCCGCACGTGTTTTTGCTCGACTAGCCTGCGGGATGCATCCTCTCGTACGTGTTTTTACTCGACTAGCCTGCGGGATGCATCCTCTCGCACGTGTTTTTACTCGACTAGCCTACGGTATGCATCCTCTAGCACGTGTTTTTACTCTACTAGCCTGCGGGATGCATCCTCTCGCACGTGTTTTTGCCCGACTAGCCTGCGGGATGCATCCTCTAGCACGTGTTTTTACTCGACTAGCCTGCGGGATGCATCCTCTCGCACGTGTTTTTACTCGACTAGCCTGCGGGATGCATCCTCTAGCACGTGTTTTTACTCGACTAGCCTGCGGGATGAATCCTCTCGCAGGTTTTTTTACTCGACTAGCCTGCGGGATGCATCCTCCCGCACGTGTTTTTGCTCGACTAGCCTGCGGGATGCATCCTCCCGCACGTGTTTTTGCTCGACTAGCCTGCGGGATGCATCCTCTCGCACGTGTTTTTACTCGACTAGCCCTGCGGGATGCATCCTCTCGCACGTGTTTTTGCTCGACTAGCCTTCGGGATGCATCCTCTCGCACGTGTTTTTACTCGACTAGCCTGCGGGATGCATCCTCTCGCACGCGTTTCTACTCGACTAGCCTGCGGGATGCATCCTCTCGCACGTGTTTTTACTCGACTAGCCTGCGGGATGCATCATCTCGCACGTGTTTTTACTCTACTAGCCTGCGGGATGCATCCTCTCGCACGTGTTTTTGCCCGACTAGCCTGTGGGATGCATCCTCTAGCACGTGTTTTTACTCGACTAGCCTGCGGGATGCATACTCTCGCACGTGTTTTTACTCGACTAGCCTGCGGGATGCATCCTCTCGCACGTGTTTTTACTCGACTAGCCTGCGGGATGCATCCTCTAGCACGTGTTTTTACTCGACTAGACTGCGGGATGCATCCTCTAGCACGTGTTTTTACTCAACTAGCCTGCGGGATGAATCCTCTCGCACGTGTTTTTACTCGACTAGCCTGCGGGATGCATCCTCTCGCACGTGTTTTTACTCGTCTAGCCTGCGGGAAGCATCCTCTCGCACGTGTTTTTACCCGACTAGCATGCGCGATGAATCCTCTCGCACGTGTTTTTACTCGACTAGCCTGCGGGATGCATCCTCTCGCATGTGTTTTTACTCGACTAGCCTGCGGGATGCATCCTCTCGCACGTGTTTTTACTCGACTAGCCTGCGGGATGCATCCTCTCGCACGTGTTTTTACTCGACTAGCCTGCGGGATGCATCCTCTCGCACGTGTTTTTACTCGACTAGCCTGCGGGATGCATCCTCTCGCACGTGTTTTTACTCGACTAGCCTGCGGGATGCATCCTCTCTCACGTGTTTTTATCCGAATAGCCTGCGGGATGCACCCTCTCGCACTTTTTTTTTTACTCGACTAGCCTGCGGGATGCATCCTCTCGCACGTGTTTTTACTCGACTAGCCTGCGGGATGCATCATCTCGCACGTGTTTTTACTCGACTAGCCTGCGGGAAGCATCCTCTAGCACGTGTTTCGACTCGACTAGCCTGCGGGATGTATCCTCTCGCACGTGTTTTTACTCGACTAGCCTGCGGGATGCATCCTCTCGCACGTGTTTTTACTCGACTAGCCTGCGGGATGCATCCTCTAGCACGTGTTTTTACTCGACTAGCCTGCGGGATGCATCCTCTAGCACGTGTTTTTACTCGACTAGCCTGCGGGATGAATCCTCCCGCAAGTTTTTTTACTCGACTAGGCTGCGGGATGCATCCTCCCGCACGTGTTTTTGCTCGACTAGCCTGCGGGATGCATCCACTCGCACGTGTTTTTACTCGACTAGCCTGCGGGATGCATCATCTCGCACGTGTTTTTACTCGACTAGCCTGCGGGAAGCATCCTCTAGCACGTGTTTCTACTCGACTAGCCTGCGGGATGCATCCTCTCGCACGTGTTTTTACTCGACTAGCCTGCGGGATGCATCCTCTAGCACGTGTTTTTACTCGACTAGCCTGCGGGATGCATCCTCTAGCACGTGTTTTTACTCGACTAGCCTGCGGGATGAATCCTCCCGCAAGTTTTTTTACTCGACTAGGCTTCGGGATGCATCCTCCCGCACGTGTTTTTGCTCGACTAGCCTGCGGGATACATCCTCTCGCACGTGTTTTTACTCGACTAGCCCTGCGGGATGCATCCTCTCGCACGTGTTTTTGCTCGACTATCCTTCGGGATGCATCCTCTCGCACGTGTTTTTACTCGACTAGCCTGCGGGATGCATCCTCCCGCACGCGTTTCTACTCGACTAGCCTGCGGGGTGCATCCTCTCGCACGTGTTTTTGCCCGACTAGCCTGTGGGATGCATCCTCTTGCACGTGTTTTTACTCGACTAGCCTGCGGGATGCATACTCTCGCACGTGTTTTTACTCGACTAGCCTGCGGGATGCATCCTCTCGCATGTGTTTTTACTCGACTAGCCTGCGGGATGCATCCTCTCGCACGTGTTTTTACTCGACTAGCCTGCGGGATGCATCCTCTCGCACGTGTTTTTACTCGACTAGCCTGCGGGATGCATCCTCTCGCACGTGTTTTTACTCGACTAGCCTGCGGGATGCATCCTCTCTCACGTGTTTTTATCCGAATAGCCTGCGGGATGCATCCTCTCGCACGTGTTTTTACTCGACTAGCCTGCGGGATGCATCCTCTCGCACGTGTTTTTACTCGACTAGCCTGCGGGATGCATCCTCTCGCACGGGTTTTTACTCGACTAGCCTGCGGGATGCATCCTCTAGCACGTGTTTTTACTCGACTAGACTGCGGGATCCATCCTCTAGCACGTGTTTTTACTCGACTAGCCTGCGGGATGCATCCTCTCGCACGTGTTTTTACTCGACTAGCCTGCGGGATGCATCCTCTCGCACGTGTTTTTACTCGACTAGCCTGCGGGATGCATCCTCTAGCACGTGTTTTTACTCGACTAGCCTGCGGGATGCATCCTCTAGCACGTGTTTTTACTCGACTAGCCTGCGGGATGAATCCTCTCGCAAGTTTTTTTACTCGACTAGGCTGCGGGATGCATCCTCCCGCACGTGTTTTTGCTCGACTAGCCTGCGGGATACATCCTCTCGCACGTGTTTTTACTCGACTAGCCCTGCAGGATGCATCCTCTCGCACGTGTTTTTGCTCGACTATCCTTCGGGATGCATCCTCTCGCACGTGTTTTTACTCGACTAGCCTGCGGGATGCATCCTCCCGCACGCGTTTCTACTCGACTAGCCTGCGGGATGCATCCTCTCGCACGTGTTTTTGCCCGACTAGCCTGTGGGATGCATCCTCTAGCACGTGTTTTTACTCGACTAGCCTGCGGGATGCATACTCTCGCACGTGTTTTTACTCGACTAGCCTGCGGGATGCATCCTCTCGCATGTGTTTTTACTCGACTAGCCTGCGGGATGCATCCTCTCGCACGTGTTTTTACTCGACTAGCCTGCGGGATGCATCCTCTCGCACGTGTTTTTACTCGACTAGCCTGCGGGATGCATCCTCTCGCACGTGTTTTTACTCGACTAGCCTGCGGGATGCATCCTCTCGCATGTGTTTTTACTCGACTAGCCTGCGGGATGCATCCTCTCGCACGTGTTTTTACTCGACTAGCCTGCGGGATGCATCCTCTCGCACGTGTTTTTACTCGACTAGCCTGCGGGATGCATCATCTCGCACGTGTTTTTACTCGACTAGCCTGCGGGAAGCATCCTCTAGCACGTGTTTCTACTCGACTAGCCTGCGGGATGCATCCTCTCGCACGTGTTTTTACTCGACTAGCCTGCGGGATGCATCCTCTCGCACGTGTTTTTACTCGACTAGCCTGCGGGATGCATCCTCTAGCACGTGTTTTTACTCGACTAGCCTGCGGGATCCATCCTCTAGCACGTGTTTTTACTCGACTAGCCTGCGGGATGAATCCTCTCGCACGTTTTTTTACTCGACTAGCCTGCGGGATGCATCCTCTCGCACGCGTTTCTACTCGACTAGCCTGCGGGATGCATCCTCTCGCACGTGTTTTTACTCGACTAGCCTGCGGGAAGCATCCTCTCGCACGTGTTTTTACTCTACTAGCCTGCGGGATGCATCCTCTCGCACGTGTTTTTGCCCGACTAGCCTGTGGGATGCATCCTCTAGCACGTGTTTTTACTCGACTAGCCTGCGGGATGCATACTCTCGCACGTGTTTTTACTCGACCAGCCTGCGGGATGCATCCTCCCGCACGTGTTTTTGCTCGACTAGCCTGCGGGATGCAATCCTCTCGCACGTGTTTTTACTCGACTAGCCCTGCGGGATGCATCCTCTCGCACGTGTTTTTGCTCGACTAGCCTTCGGGATGCATCCTCTCGCACGTGTTTTTACTCTACTAGCCTGCGGGATGCATCCTCTCGCACGTGTTTTTGCCCGACTAGCCTGTGGGATGCATCCTCTAGCACGTGTTTTTACTCGACTAGCCTGCGGGATGCATACTCTCGCACGTGTTTTTACTCGACTAGCCTGCGGGATGCATCCTCCCGCACGTGTTTTTGCTCGACTAGCCTGCGGGATGCAATCCTCTCGCACGTGTTTTTACTCGAGTAGCCCTGCGGGATGCATCCTCTCGCACGTGTTTTTGCTCGACTAGCCTGCGGGAAGCATCCTCTCGCACGTGTTTTTACTCTACTAGCCTGCGGGATGCATCCTCTCGCACGTGTTTTTGCCCGACTAGCCTGTGGGATGCATCCTCTAGCACGTGTTTTTACTCGACTAGCCTGCGGGATGCATACTCTCGCACGTGTTTTTACTCGACTAGCCTGCGGGATGCATCCTCCCGCACGTGTTTTTGCTCGACTAGCCTGCGGGATGCAATCCTCTCGCACGTGTTTTTACTCGACTAGCCCTGCGGGATGCATCCTCTCGCACGTGTTTTTGCTCGACTAGCCTTCGGGATGCATCCTCTCGCACGTGTTTTTACTCGACTAGCCTGCGGGATGCATCCTCTCGCACGCGTTTCTACTCGACTAGCCTGCGGGATGCATCCTCTCGCACGTGTTTTTACTCGACTAGCCTGCGGGATACATCCTCTCGCACGTGTTTTTACTATACTAGCCTGCGGGATGCATCCTCTCGCACGTGTTTTTGCCCGACTAGCCTGTGGGATGCATCCTCTAGCACGTGTTTTTACTCGACTAGCCTGCGGGATGCATCCTCTCGCACGTGTTTTTACTCGACTAGCCTGCGGGATGCATCCTCTCGCACGTGTTTTTACTCGACTAGCCTGCGGGATGCATCCTCTCGCACATGTTTTTACTCGACTAGCCTGCGGGATGCATCCTCTCGCACGCGTTTCTACTCGACTAGCCTGCGGGATGCATCCTCTCGCACGTGTTTTTACTCGACTAGCCTGCGGGATGCATCATCTTGCACGTGTTTTTACTCGACTAGCCTGCGGGATGCATCCTCTCGCACGTGTTTTTACTCGACTAGCCTGCGGGATGCATCCTCTAGCACGTGTTTTTACTCGACTAGCCTGCGGGATGCATCCTCTATCACGTGTTTTTACTCGACTAGCCTGCGGGATGAATCCTCTCGCACGTTTTTTTACTCGACTAGCCTGCGGGATGCATCCTCCCGCACGTGTTTTTGCTCGACTAGCCTGCGGGATGCATCCTCTGGCACGTGTTTTTGCTCGACTAGCCTGCGGGATGCATCCTCTCGCACGTGTTTTTACTCGACTAGCCCTGCGGGATGCATCCTCTCGCACGTGTTTTTGCTCGACTAGCCTGCGGGATGCATCCTCTCGCACGTGTTTTTACTCGACTAGCCTGCGGGATGCATCCTCTTGCACGCGTTTCTACTCGACTAGCCTGCGGGATGCATCCTCTCGCACGTGTTTTTACTCGACTAGCCTGCGGGATGCATCCTCCCGCACGCGTTTCTACTCGACTAGCCTGCGGGATGCATCCTCTCGCACGTGTTTTTGCCCGACTAGCCTGTGGGATGCATCCTCTAGCACGTGTTTTTACTCGACTAGCCTGCGGGATGCATACTCTCGCACGTGTTTTTACTCGACTAGCCTGCGGGATGCATCCTCTCGCATGTGTTTTTACTCGACTAGCCTGCGGGATGCATCCTCTCGCACGTGTTTTTACTCGACTAGCCTGCGGGATGCATCCTCTCGCACGTGTTTTTACTCGACTAGCCTGCGGGATGCATCCTCTCGCACGTGTTTTTACTCGACTAGCCTGCGAGATGCATCCTCTCGCATGTGTTTTTACTCGACTAGCCTGCGGGATGCATCCTCTCGCACGTGTTTTTACTCGACTAGCCTGCGGGATGCATCCTCTCGCACGTGTTTTTACTCGACTAGCCTGCGGGATGCATCATCTCGCACGTGTTTTTACTCGACTAGCCTGCGGGAAGCATCCTCTAGCACGTGTTTCTACTCGACTAGCCTGCGGGATGCATCCTCTCGCACGTGTTTTTACTCGACTAGCCTGCGGGATGCATCCTCTCGCACGTGTTTTTACTCGACTAGCCTGCGGGATGCATCCTCTAGCACGTGTTTTTACTCGACTAGCCTGCGGGATCCATCCTCTAGCACGTGTTTTTACTCGACTAGCCTGCGGGATGAATCCTCTCGCACGTTTTTTTACTCGACTAGCCTGCGGGATGCATCCTCTCGCACGCGTTTCTACTCGACTAGCCTGCGGGATGCATCCTCTCGCACGTGTTTTTACTCGACTAGCCTGCGGGAAGCATCCACTCGCACGTGTTTTTACTCTACTAGCCTGCGGGATGCATCCTCTCGCACGTGTTTTTGCCCGACTAGCCTGTGGGATGCATCCTCTAGCACGTGTTTTTACTCGACTAGCCTGCGGGATGCATACTCTCGCACGTGTTTTTACTCGACTAGCCTGCGGGATGCATCCTCCCGCACGTGTTTTTGCTCGATTAGCCTGCGGGATGCAATCCTCTCGCACGTGTTTTTACTCGACTAGCCCTGCGGGATGCATCCTCTCGCACGTGTTTTTGCTCGACTAGCCTTCGGGATGCATCCTCTCGCACGTGTTTTTACTCTACTAGCCTGCGGGATGCATCCTCTCGCACGTGTTTTTGCCCGACTAGCCTGTGGGATGCATCCTCTAGCACGTGTTTTTACTCGACTAGCCTGCGGGATGCATACTCTCGCACGTGTTTTTACTCGACTAGCCTGCGGGATGCATCCTCCCGTACGTGTTTTTGCTCGACTAGCCTGCGGGATGCAATCCTCTCGCACGTGTTTTTACTCGACTAGCCCTGCGGGATGCATCCTCTCGCACGTGTTTTTGCTCGACTAGCCTGCGGGAAGCATCCTCTCGCACGTGTTTTTACTCTACTAGCCTGCGGGATGCATCCTCTCGCACGTGTTTTTGCCCGACTAGCCTGTGGGATGCATCCTCTAGCACGTGTTTTTACTCGACTAGCCTGCGGGATGCATACTCTCGCACGTGTTTTTACTCGACTAGCCTGCGGGATGCATTCTCCCGCACGTGTTTTTGCTCGACTAGCCTGCGGGATGCAATCCTCTCGCACGTGTTTTTACTCGACTAGCCCTGCGGGATGCATCCTCTCGCACGTGTTTTTGCTCGACTAGCCTTCGGGATGCATCCTCTCGCACGTGTTTTTACT
Source organism: Lasioglossum baleicum (assembly GCF_051020765.1). Lineage (NCBI taxonomy): Eukaryota > Metazoa > Arthropoda > Insecta > Hymenoptera > Halictidae > Lasioglossum > Lasioglossum baleicum. The sequence goes on along the minus strand of NW_027469310.1, from coordinate 95,340 downwards.
CGACTAGCCTGCGGGATGCATCCTCTCGCACGCGTTTCTACTCGACTAGCCTGCGGGATGCATCCTCTCGCACGTGTTTTTACTCGACTAGCCTGCGGGATACATCCTCTCGCACGTGTTTTTACTCTACTAGCCTGCGGGATGCATCCTCTCGCACGTGTTTTTGCCCGACTAGCCTGTGGGATGCATCCTCTAGCACGTGTTTTTACTCGACTAGCCTGCGGGATGCATCCTCTCGCACGTGTTTTTACTCGACTAGCCTGCGGGATGCATCCTCTCGCACGTGTTTTTACTCGACTAGCCTGCGGGATGCATCCTCTCGCACGTGTTTTTACTCGACTAGCCTGCGGGATGCATCCTCTCGCACGCGTTTCTACTCGACTAGCCTGCGGGATGCATCCTCTCGCACGTGTTTTTACTCGACTAGCCTGCGGGATGCATCATCTCGCACGTGTTTTTACTCGACTAGCCTGCGGGAAGCATCCTCTTGCACGTGTTTCTACTCGACTAGCCTGCGGGATGCATCCTCTCGCACGTGTTTTTACTCGACTAGCCTGCGGGATGCATCCTCTCGCACGTGTTTTTACTCGACTAGCCTGCGGGATGCATCCTCTTGCACGTGTTTTTACTCGACTAGCCTGCGGGATGCATCCTCTCGCACGTGTTTTTACTCGACTAGCCTGCGGGATGCATCCTCTAGCACGTGTTTTTACTCGACTAGCCTGCGGGATGCATCCTCTATCACGTGTTTTTACTCGACTAGCCTGCGGGATGAATCCTCTCGCACGTTTTTTTACTCGACTAGCCTGCGGGATGCATCCTCCCGCACGTGTTTTTGCTCGACTAGCCTGCGGGATGCATCCTCTGGCACGTGTTTTTGCTCGACTAGCCTGCGGGATGCATCCTCTCGCACGTGTTTTTACTCGACTAGCCCTGCGGGATGCATCCTCTCGCACGTGTTTTTGCTCGACTAGCCTGCGGGATGCATCCTCTCGCACGTGTTTTTACTCGACTAGCCTGCGGGATGCATCCTCTCGCACGCGTTTCTACTCGACTAGCCTGCGGGATGCATCCTCTCGCATGTGTTTTTACTCGACTAGCCTGCGGGATGCATCCTCTCGCACGTGTTTTTACTCGACTAGCCTGCGGGATGCATCCTCTCGCACGTGTTTTTACTCGACTAGCCTGCGGGATGCATCCTCTCGCACGTGTTTTTACTCGACTAGCCTGCGGGATGCATCCTCTAGCACGTGTTTTTACTCGACTAGCCTGCGGGATGCATCCTCTCTCACGTGTTTTTATCCGAATAGCCTGCGGGATGCATCCTCTCGCACTTTTTTTTTTACTCGACTAGCCTGCGGGATGCATCCTCTCGCACGTGTTTTTACTCGACTAGCCTGCGAGATGCATCATCTCGCACGTGTTTTTACTCGACTAGCCTGCGGGAAGCATCCTCTAGCACGTGTTTCTACTCGACTAGCCTGCGGGATGCATCCTCTCGCACGTGTTTTTACTCGACTAGCCTGCGGGATGCATCCTCTCGCACGTGTTTTTACTCGACTAGCCTGCGGGATGCATCCTCTACACGTGTTTTTACTCGACTAGCCTGCGGGATGCATCCTCTAGCACGTGTTTTTACTCGACTAGCCTGCGGGATGCATCATCTCGCACGTGTTTTTACTCGACTAGCCTGCGGGAAGCATCCTCTAGCACGTGTTTCTACTCGACTAGCCTGCGGGATGCATCCTCTCGCACGTGTTTTTACTCGACTAGCCTGCGGTATGCATCCTCTCGCACGTGTTTTTACTCGACTAGCCTGCGGGATGCATCCTCTAGCACGTGTTTTTACTCGACTAGCCTGCGGGATGCATCCTCTAGCACGTGTTTTTACTCGACTAGCCTGCGGGATGAATCCTCTCGCACGTGTTTTTACCCGACTAGCCTGCGGGATGCATTATCTCGCACGTGTTTTTAGTCGACTAGCCTGCGGGAAGCATCCTCTAGCACGTGTTTCTACTCGACTAGCCTGCGGGATGCATCCTCTCGCACGTGTTTTTACTCGACTAGCCTGCGGTATGCATCCTCTCGCACGTGTTTTTACTCGACTAGCCTGCGGGATGCATCCTCTAGCACGTGTTTTTACTCGACTAGCCTGCGGGATGCATCATCTCGCACGTGTTTTTACTCGACTAGCCTGCGGGAAGCATCCTCTAGCACGTGTTTCTACTCGACTAGCCTGCGGGATGCATCCTCTCGCACGTGTTTTTACTCGACTAGCCTGCGGGATGCATCCTCTCGCACGTGTTTTTACTCGACTAGCCTGCGGGATGCATCCTCTGGCACGTGTTTTTACTCGACTAGCCTGCGGGATCCATCCTCTAGCACGTGTTTTTACTCGACTAGCCTGCGGGATGAATCCTCTCGCACTTTTTTTTACTCGACTAGCCTGCGGGATGCATCCTCTCGCACGCGTTTCTACTCGACTAGCCTGCGGGATGCATCCTCTCGCACGTGTTTTTACTCGACTAGCCTGCGGGATGCATCCTCTCGCACGTGTTTTTACTCTACTAGCCTGCGGGATGCATCCTCTCGCACGTGTTTTTGCCCGACTAGCCTGTGGGATGCATCCTCTAGCACGTGTTTTTACTCGACTAGCCTGCGGGATGCATACTCTCGCACGTGTTTTTACTCGACTAGCCTGCGGGATGCATCCTCCCGCACGTGTTTTTGCTCGACTAGCCTGCGGGATGCATCCTCTCGCACGTGTTTTTACTCGACTAGCCCTGCGGGATGCATCCTCTCGCACGTGTATTTGCTCGACTAGCCTTCGGGATGCATCCTCTCGCACGTGTTTTTACTCGACTAGCCTGCGGGATGCATCCTCTCGCACGCGTTTCTACTCGACTAGCCTGCGGGATGCATCCTCTCGCACGTGTTTTTACTCGACTAGCCTGCGGGATGCATCCTCTCGCACGTGTTTTTACTCTACTAGCCTGCGGGATGCATCCTTTCGCACGTGTTTTTGCCCGACTAGCCTGTGGGATGCATCCTCTAGCACGTGTTTTTACTCGACTAGCCTGCGGGATGCATCCTCTCGCACGTGTTTTTACTCGACTTGCCTGCGGGATGCATCCTCTCGCACGTGTTTTTACTCGACTAGCCTGCGGGATGCATCCTCTCGCACGTGTTTTTACTCGACTAGCCTGCGGGATGCATCCTCTCGCACGCGTTTCTACTCGACTAGCCTGCGGGATGCATCCTCTCGCACGTGTTTTTACTCGACTAGCCTGCGGGAAGCATCCTCTCGCACGTGTTTTTACTCTACTAGCCTGCGGGATGCATCCTCTCGCACGTGTTTTTGCCCGACTAGCCTGTGGGATGCATCCTCTAGCACGTGTTTTTACTCGACTAGCCTGCGGGATGCATACTCTCGCACGTGTTTTTACTCGACTAGCCGGCGGGATGCATCCTCCCGCACGTGTTTTTGCTCGACTAGCCTGCGGGATGCAATCCTCTCGCACGTGTTTTTACTCGACTAGCCCTGCGGGATGCATCCTCTCGCACGTGTTTTTGCTAGACTAGCCTTCGGGATGCATCCTCTCGCACGTGTTTTTACTCGACTAGCCTGCGGGATGCATGCTCTCGCACGCGTTTCTACTCGACTAGCCTGCGGGATGCATCCTCTCGCACGTGTTTTTGCACGACTAGCCTTCGGGATGCATCCTCTCGCACGTGTTTTTACTCGACTAGCCTGCGGGATGCATGCTCTCGCACGCGTTTCTACTCGACTAGCCTGCGGGATGCATCCTCTCGCACGTGTTTTTACTCGACTAGCCTGCGGGATGCATCCTCTCGCACGTGTTTTTACTCTACTAGCCTGCGGGATGCATCCTCTCGCACGTGTTTTTGCCCGACTAGCCTGTGGGATGCATCCTCTAGCACGTGTTTTTACTCGACTAGCCTGCGGGATGCATCCTCTCGCACGTGTTTTTACTCGACTAGCCTGCGGGATGCATCCTCTCGCACGCTTTTCTACTCGACTAGCCTGCGGGATGCATCCTCTCGCACGTGTTTTTACTCGACTAGCCTGCGGGATGCATCATCTCGCACGTGTTTTTACTCGACTAGCCTGCGGGAAGCATCCTCTAGCACGTGTTTCTACTCGACTAGCCTGCGGGATGCATCCTCTCGCACGTGTTTTTACTCGACTAGCCTGCGGGATGCATCCTCTCGCACGTGTTTTTACTCGACTAGCCTGCGGGATGCATCCTCTTGCACGTGTTTTTACTCGACTAGCCTGCGGGATGCATCCTCTCGCACGTGTTTTTACTCGACTAGCCTGCGGGATGCATCCTCTAGCACGTGTTTTTACTCGACTAGCCTGCGGGATGCATCCTCTATCACGTGTTTTTACTCGACTAGCCTGCGGGATGAATCCTCTCGCACGTTTTTTTACTCGACTAGCCTGCGGGATGCATCCTCCCGCACGTGTTTTTGCTCGACTAGCCTGCGGGATGCATCCTCTGGCACGTGTTTTTGCTCGACTAGCCTGCGGGATGCATCCTCCCGCACGTGTATTTGCTCGACTAGCCTGCGGGATGCATCCTCTCGCACGTGTTTTTACTCGACTAGCCCTGCGGGATGCATCCTCTCGCACGTGTATTTGCTCGACTAGCCTTCGGGATGCATCCTCTCGCACGTGTTTTTACTCGACTAGCCTGCGGGATGCATCCTCTCGCACGCGTTTCTACTCGACTAGCCTGCGGGATGCATCCTCTCGCACGTGTTTTTACTCGACTAGCCTGCGGGATGCATCCTCTCGCACGTGTTTTTACTCTACTAGCCTGCGGGATGCATCCTCTCGCACGTGTTTTTGCCCGACTAGCCTGTGGGATGCATCCTCTAGCACGTGTTTTTACTCGACTAGCCTGCGGGATGCATACTCTCGCACGTGTTTTTACTCGACTAGCCTGCGGGATGCATCCTCCCGCACGTGTTTTTGCTCGACTAGCCTGCGGGATGCAATCCTCTCGCACGTGTTTTTACTCGACTAGCCCTGCGGGATGCATCCTCTCGCACGTGTTTTTGCTCGACTAGCCTTCGGGATGCATCCTCTCGCACGTGTTTTTACTCGACTAGCCTGCGGGATGCATCCTCTCGCACGCGTTTCTACTCGACTAGCCTGCGGGATGCATCCTCTCGCACGTGTTTTTACTCGACTAGCCTGCGGGATGCATCCTCTCGCACGTGTTTTTACTCTACTAGCCTGCGGGATGCATCCTCTCGCACGTGTTTTTGCCCGACTAGCCTGTGGGATGCATCCTCTAGCACGTGTTTTTACTCGACTAGCCTGCGGGATGCATCCTCTCGCACGTGTTTTTACTCGACTAGCCCTGCGGGATGCATCCTCTCGCACGTGTATTTGCTCGACTAGCCTTCGGGATGCATCCTCTCGCACGTGTTTTTACTCGACTAGCCTGCGGGATGCATCCTCCCGCACGTGTTTTTGCTCGACTAGCCTGCGGGATGCATCCTCTCGCACGTGTTTTTACTCGACTAGCCCTGCGGGATGCATCCTCTCGCACGTGTATTTGCTCGACTAGCCTTCGGGATGCATCCTCTCGCACGTGTTTTTACTCGACTAGCCTGCGGTATGCATCCTCTCGCACGTGTTTTTACTCGACTAGCCTGCGGGATGCATCCTCTAGCACGTGTTTTTACTCGACTAGCCTGCGGGATGCATCCTCTAGCACGTGTTTTTACTCGACTAGCCTGCGGGATGAATCCTCTCGCACGTGTTTTTACCCGACTAGCCTGCGGGATGCATCATCTCGCACGTGTTTTTAGTCGACTAGCCTGCGGGAAGCATCCTCTAGCACGTGTTTCTACTCGACTAGCCTGCGGGATGCATCCTCTCGCACGTGTTTTTACTCGACTAGCCTGCGGTATGCATCCTCTCGCACGTGTTTTTACTCGACTAGCCTGCGGGATGCATCCTCTAGCACGTGTTTTTACTCGACTAGCCTGCGGGATGCATCATCTCGCACGTGTTTTTACTCGACTAGCCTGCGGGAAGCATCCTCTAGCACGTGTTTCTACTCGACTAGCCTGCGGGATGCATCCTCTCGCACGTGTTTTTACTCGACTAGCCTGCGGGATGCATCCTCTCGCACGTGTTTTTACTCGACTAGCCTGCGGGATGCATCCTCTGGCACGTGTTTTTACTCGACTAGCCTGCGGGATCCATCCTCTAGCACGTGTTTTTACTCGACTAGCCTGCGGGATGAATCCTCTCGCACTTTTTTTTACTCGACTAGCCTGCGGGATGCATCCTCTCGCACGCGTTTCTACTCGACTAGCCTGCGGGATGCATCCTCTCGCACGTGTTTTTACTCGACTAGCCTGCGGGATGCATCCTCTCGCACGTGTTTTTACTCTACTAGCCTGCGGGATGCATCCTCTCGCACGTGTTTTTGCCCGACTAGCCTGTGGGATGCATCCTCTAGCACGTGTTTTTACTCGACTAGCCTGCGGGATGCATACTCTCGCACGTGTTTTTACTCGACTAGCCTGCGGGATGCATCCTCCCGCACGTGTTTTTGCTCGACTAGCCTGCGGGATGCATCCTCTCGCACGTGTTTTTACTCGACTAGCCCTGCGGGATGCATCCTCTCGCACGTGTATTTGCTCGACTAGCCTTCGGGATGCATCCTCTCGCACGTGTTTTTACTCGACTAGCCTGCGGGATGCATCCTCTCGCACGCGTTTCTACTCGACTAGCCTGCGGGATGCATCCTCTCGCACGTGTTTTTACTCGACTAGCCTGCGGGATGCATCCTCTCGCACGTGTTTTTACTCTACTAGCCTGCGGGATGCATCCTCTCGCACGTGTTTTTGCCCGACTAGCCTGTGGGATGCATCCTCTAGCACGTGTTTTTACTCGACTAGCCTGCGGGATGCATCCTCTCGCACGTGTTTTTACTCGACTAGCCTGCGGGATGCATCCTCTCGCACGTGTTTTTACTCGACTAGCCTGCGGGATGCATCCTCTCGCACGTGTTTTTACTCGACTAGCCTGCGGGATGCATCCTCTCGCACGCGTTTCTACTCGACTAGCCTGCGGGATGCATCCTCTCGCACGTGTTTTTACTCGACTAGCCTGCGGGAAGCATCCTCTCGCACGTGTTTTTACTCTACTAGCCTGCGGGATGCATCCTCTCGCACGTGTTTTTGCCCGACTAGCCTGTGGGATGCATCCTCTAGCACGTGTTTTTACTCGACTAGCCTGCGGGATGCATACTCTCGCACGTGTTTTTACTCGACTAGCCGGCGGGATGCATCCTCCCGCACGTGTTTTTGCTCGACTAGCCTGCGGGATGCAATCCTCTCGCACGTGTTTTTACTCGACTAGCCCTGCGGGATGCATCCTCTCGCACGTGTTTTTGCTAGACTAGCCTTCGGGATGCATCCTCTCGCACGTGTTTTTACTCGACTAGCCTGCGGGATGCATGCTCTCGCACGCGTTTCTACTCGACTAGCCTGCGGGATGCATCCTCTCGCACGTGTTTTTGCACGACTAGCCTTCGGGATGCATCCTCTCGCACGTGTTTTTACTCGACTAGCCTGCGGGATGCATGCTCTCGCACGCGTTTCTACTCGACTAGCCTGCGGGATGCATCCTCTCGCACGTGTTTTTACTCGACTAGCCTGCGGGATGCATCCTCTCGCACGTGTTTTTACTCTACTAGCCTGCGGGATGCATCCTCTCGCACGTGTTTTTGCCCGACTAGCCTGTGGGATGCATCCTCTAGCACGTGTTTTTACTCGACTAGCCTGCGGGATGCATCCTCTCGCACGTGTTTTTACTCGACTAGCCTGCGGGATGCATCCTCTCGCACGCTTTTCTACTCGACTAGCCTGCGGGATGCATCCTCTCGCACGTGTTTTTACTCGACTAGCCTGCGGGATGCATCATCTCGCACGTGTTTTTACTCGACTAGCCTGCGGGAAGCATCCTCTAGCACGTGTTTCTACTCGACTAGCCTGCGGGATGCATCCTCTCGCACGTGTTTTTACTCGACTAGCCTGCGGGATGCATCCTCTCGCACGTGTTTTTACTCGACTAGCCTGCGGGATGCATCCTCTTGCACGTGTTTTTACTCGACTAGCCTGCGGGATGCATCCTCTCGCACGTGTTTTTACTCGACTAGCCTGCGGGATGCATCCTCTAGCACGTGTTTTTACTCGACTAGCCTGCGGGATGCATCCTCTATCACGTGTTTTTACTCGACTAGCCTGCGGGATGAATCCTCTTGCACGTTTTTTTACTCGACTAGCCTGCGGGATGCATCCTCCCGCACGTGTTTTTGCTCGACTAGCCTGCGGGATGCATCCTCTGGCACGTGTTTTTGCTCGACTAGCCTGCGGGATGCATCCTCCCGCACGTGTATTTGCTCGACTAGCCTGCGGGATGCATCCTCTCGCACGTGTTTTTACTCGACTAGCCCTGCGGGATGCATCCTCTCGCACGTGTATTTGCTCGACTAGCCTTCGGGATGCATCCTCTCGCACGTGTTTTTACTCGACTAGCCTGCGGGATGCATCCTCTCGCACGCGTTTCTACTCGACTAGCCTGCGGGATGCATCCTCTCGCACGTGTTTTTACTCGACTAGCCTGCGGGATGCATCCTCTCGCACGTGTTTTTACTCTACTAGCCTGCGGGATGCATCCTCTCGCACGTGTTTTTGCCCGACTAGCCTGTGGGATGCATCCTCTAGCACGTGTTTTTACTCGACTAGCCTGCGGGATGCATCCTCTCGCACGCGTTTCTACTCGACTAGCCTGCGGGATGCATCCTCTCGCACGTGTTTTTACTCGACTAGCCTGCGGGAAGCATCCTCTCGCACGTGTTTTTACTCTACTAGCCTGCGGGATGCATCCTCTCGCACGTGTTTTTGCCCGACTAGCCTGTGGGATGCATCCTCTAGCACGTGTTTTTACTCGACTAGCCTGCGGGATGCATACTCTCGCACGTGTTTTTACTCGACTAGCCTGCGGGATGCATCCTCCCGCACGTGTTTTTGCTCGACTAGCCTGCGGGATGCAATCCTCTCGCACGTGTTTTTACTCGACTAGCCCTGCGGGATGCATCCTCTCGCACGTGTTTTTGCTCGACTAGCCTTCGGGATGCATCCTCTCGCACGTGTTTTTACTCGACTAGCCTGCGGGATGCATCCTCTCGCACGCGTTTCTACTCGACTAGCCTGCGGGATGCATCCTCTCGCACGTGTTTTTACTCGACTAGCCTGCGGGATGCATCCTCTCGCACGTGTTTTTACTCTACTAGCCTGCGGGATGCATCCTCTCGCACGTGTTTTTGCCCGACTAGCCTGTGGGATGCATCCTCTAGCACGTGTTTTTACTCGACTAGCCTGCGGGATGCATCCTCTCGCACGTGTTTTTACTCGACTAGCCTGCGGGATGCATCCTCTCGCACGTGTTTTTACTCGACTAGCCTGCGGGATGCATCCTCTCGCACGTGTTTTTACTCGACTAGCCTGCGGGATGCATCCTCTCGCACGTGTTTTTACTCGACTAGCCTGCGGGATGCATCCTCTCGCACGTGTTTTTACTCGACTAGCCTGCGGGATGCATCATCTCGCACGTGTTTTTACTCGACTAGCCTGCGGGAAGCATCCTCTAGCACGTGTTTCTACTCGACTAGCCTGCGGGATGCATCCTCTCGCACGTGTTTTTACTCGACTAGCCTGCGGGATGCATCCTCTCGCACGTGTTTTGACTCGACTAGCCTGCGGGATGCATCCTCTTGCACGTGTTTTTACTCGACTAGCCTGCGGGATGCATCCTCTCGCACGTGTTTTTACTCGACTAGCCTGCGGGATGCATCCTCTACACGTGTTTTTACTCGACTAGCCTGCGGGATGCATCCTCTAGCACGTGTTTTTACTCGACTAGCCTGCGGGATGCATCATCTCGCACGTGTTTTTACTCGACTAGCCTGCGGGAAGCATCCTCTAGCACGTGTTTCTACTCGACTAGCCTGCGGGATGCATCCTCTCGCACGTGTTTTTACTCGACTAGCCTGCGGTATGCATCCTCTCGCACGTGTTTTTACTCGACTAGCCTGCGGGATGCATCCTCTAGCACGTGTTTTTACTCGACTAGCCTGCGGGATGCATCCTCTAGCACGTGTTTTTACTCGACTAGCCTGCGGGATGAATCCTCTCGCACGTTTTTTTACTCGACTAGCCTGCGGGATGCATCCTCCCGCACGTGTTTTTACTCGACTAGCCTGCGGGATGCATCCTCTAGCACGTGTTTTTACTCGACTAGCCTGCGGGATGCATCATCTCGCACGTGTTTTTACTCGACTAGCCTGCGGGAAGCATCCTCTAGCACGTGTTTCTACTCGACTAGCCTGCGGGATGCATCCTCTCGCACGTGTTTTTACTCGACTAGCCTGCGGGATGCATCCTCTAGCACGTGTTTTTACTCGACTAGCCTGCGGGATGCATCCTCTAGCACGTGTTTTTACTCGACTAGCCTGCGGGATGAATCCTCTCGCACGTTTTTTTACTCGACTAGCCTGCGGGATGCATCCTCCCGCACGTGTTTTTACTCGACTAGCCTGCGGGATGCATCCTCTAGCACGTGTTTTTACTCGACTAGCCTGCGGGATGCATCATCTCGCACGTGTTTTTACTCGACTAGCCTGCGGGAAGCATCCTCTAGCACGTGTTTCTACTCGACTAGCCTGCGGGATGCATCCTCTCGCACGTGTTTTTATTCGACTAGCCTGCGGTATGCATCCTCTCGCACGTGTTTTTACTCGACTAGCCTGCGGGATGCATCCTCTAGCACGTGTTTTTACTCGACTAGCCTGCGGGATGCATCCTCTAGCACGTGTTTTTACTCGACTAGCCTGCGGGATGAATCCTCTCGCACGTGTTTTTACCCGACTAGCCTGCGGGATGCATCCTCTCGCACGTGTTTTTACTCGACTAGCCTGCGGGATGCATCCTCTAGCACGTGTTTTTACTCGACTAGCCTGCGGGATGCATCCTCTAGCACGTGTTTTTACTCGACTAGCCTGCGGGATGAATCCTCTCGCACGTTTTTTTACTCGACTAGCCTGCGGGATGCATCCTCCCGCACGTGTTTTTACTCGACTAGCCTGCGGGATGCATCCTCTAGCACGTGTTTTTACTCGACTAGCCTGCGGGATGCATCATCTCGCACGTGTTTTTACTCGACTAGCCTGCGGGAAGCATCCTCTAGCACGTGTTTCTACTCGACTAGCCTGCGGGATGCATCCTCTCGCACGTGTTTTTACTCGACTAGCCTGCGGTATGCATCCTCTCGCACGTGTTTTTACTCGACTAGCCTGCGGGATGCATCCTCTCGCACGTGTTTTTACTCGACTAGCCTGCGGGATGCATCCTCTCGCACGTGTTTTTACTCGACTAGCCTGCGGGATGCATCCTCTCGCACGCGTTTCTACTCGACTAGCCTGCGGGATGCATCCTCTCGCACGTGTTTTTACTCGACTAGCCTGCGGGAAGCATCCTCTCGCACGTGTTTTTACTCTACTAGCCTGCGGGATGCATCCTCTCGCACGTGTTTTTGCCCGACTAGCCTGTGGGATGCATCCTCTAGCACGTGTTTTTACTCGACTAGCCTGCGGGATGCATACTCTCGCACGTGTTTTTACTCGACTAGCCTGCGGGATGCATCCTCCCGCACGTGTTTTTGCTCGACTAGCCTGCGGGATGCAATCCTCTCGCACGTGTTTTTACTCGACTAGCCCTGCGGGATGCATCCTCTCGCACGTGTTTTTGCTCGACTAGCCTTCGGGATGCATCCTCTCGCACGTGTTTTTACTCGACTAGCCTGCGGGATGCATCCTCTCGCACGCGTTTCTACTCGACTAGCCTGCGGGATGCATCCTCTCGCACGTGTTTTTACTCGACTAGCCTGCGGGATGCATCCTCTCGCACGTGTTTTTACTCTACTAGCCTGCGGGATGCATCCTCTCGCACGTGTTTTTGCCCGACTAGCCTGTGGGATGCATCCTCTAGCACGTGTTTTTACTCGACTAGCCTGCGGGATGCATCCTCTCGCACGTGTTTTTACTCGACTAGCCTGCGGGATGCATCCTCTCGCACGTGTTTTTACTCGACTAGCCTGCGGGATGCATCCTCTCGCACGTGTTTTTACTCGACTAGCCTGCGGGATGCATCCTCTCGCACGTGTTTTTACTCGACTAGCCTGCGGGATGCATCCTCTCGCACGTGTTTTTACTCGACTAGCCTGCGGGATGCATCATCTCGCACGTGTTTTTACTCGACTAGCCTGCGGGAAGCATCCTCTAGCACGTGTTTCTACTCGACTAGCCTGCGGGATGCATCCTCTCGCACGTGTTTTTACTCGACTAGCCTGCGGGATGCATCCTCTCGCACGTGTTTTTACTCGACTAGCCTGCGGGATGCATCCTCTTGCACGTGTTTTTACTCGACTAGCCTGCGGGATGCATCCTCTCGCACGTGTTTTTACTCGACTAGCCTGCGGGATGCATCCTCTACACGTGTTTTTACTCGACTAGCCTGCGGGATGCATCCTCTAGCACGTGTTTTTACTCGACTAGCCTGCGGGATGCATCATCTCGCACGTGTTTTTACTCGACTAGCCTGCGGGAAGCATCCTCTAGCACGTGTTTCTACTCGACTAGCCTGCGGGATGCATCCTCTCGCACGTGTTTTTACTCGACTAGCCTGCGGTATGCATCCTCTCGCACGTGTTTTTACTCGACTAGCCTGCGGGATGCATCCTCTAGCACGTGTTTTTACTCGACTAGCCTGCGGGATGCATCCTCTAGCACGTGTTTTTACTCGACTAGCCTGCGGGATGAATCCTCTCGCACGTTTTTTTACTCGACTAGCCTGCGGGATGCATCCTCCCGCACGTGTTTTTACTCGACTAGCCTGCGGGATGCATCCTCTAGCACGTGTTTTTACTCGACTAGCCTGCGGGATGCATCATCTCGCACGTGTTTTTACTCGACTAGCCTGCGGGAAGCATCCTCTAGCACGTGTTTCTACTCGACTAGCCTGCGGGATGCATCCTCTCGCACGTGTTTTTACTCGACTAGCCTGCGGTATGCATCCTCTCGCACGTGTTTTTACTCGACTAGCCTGCGGGATGCATCCTCTAGCACGTGTTTTTACTCGACTAGCCTGCGGGATGCATCCTCTAGCACGTGTTTTTACTCGACTAGCCTGCGGGATGAATCCTCTCGCACGTGTTTTTACCCGACTAGCCTGCGGGATGCATCATCTCGCACGTGTTTTTACTCGACTAGCCTGCGGGAAGCATCCTCTAGCACGTGTTTCTACTCGACTAGCCTGCGGGATGCATCCTCTCGCACGTGTTTTTACTCGACTAGCCTGCGGTATGCATCCTCTCGCACGTGTTTTTACTCGACTAGCCTGCGGGATGCATCCTCTAGCACGTGTTTTTACTCGACTAGCCTGCGGGATGCATCATCTCGCACGTGTTTTTACTCGACTAGCCTGCGGGAAGCATCCTCTAGCACGTGTTTCTACTCGACTAGCCTGCGGGATGCATCCTCTCGCACGTGTTTTTACTCGACTAGCCTGCGGGATGCATCCTCTCGCACGTGTTTTTACTCGACTAGCCTGCGGGATGCATCCTCTGGCACGTGTTTTTACTCGACTAGCCTGCGGGATCCATCCTCTAGCACGTGTTTTTACTCGACTAGCCTGCGGGATGAATCCTCTCGCACTTTTTTTTACTCGACTAGCCTGCGGGATGCATCCTCTCGCACGCGTTTCTACTCGACTAGCCTGCGGGATGCATCCTCTCGCACGTGTTTTTACTCGACTGGCCTGCGGGATGCATCCTCTCGCACGTGTTTTTACTCGACTAGCCTTCGGGATGCATCCTCTCGCACGCGTTTCTACTCGACTAGCCTGCGGGATGCATCCTCTCGCACGTGTTAGTACTCGACTGGCCTGCGGGATGCATCCTCTCGCACGTGTTTTTACTCTACTAGCCTGCGGGATGCATCCTCTCGCACGTGTTTTTGCCCGACTAGCCTGTGGGATGCATCCTCTAGCACGTGTTTTTACTCGACTAGCCTGCGGGATGCATACTCTAGCACGTGTTTTTACTCGACTAGCCTGCGGGATGCATCCTCTCGCACGTGTTTTTGCCCGACTAGCCTGTGGGATGCATCCTCTAGCACGTGTTTTTACTCGACTAGCCTGCGGGATGCATACTCTCGCACGTGTTTTTACTCGACTAGCCTGCGGGATGCATCCTCCCGCACGTGTTTTTGCTCGACTAGCCTGCGGGATGCATCCTCTCGCACGTGTTTTTACTCGACTAGCCCTGCGGGATGCATCCTCTCGCACGTGTATTTGCTCGACTAGCCTTCGGGATGCATCCTCTCGCACGTGTTTTTACTCGACTAGCCTGCGGGATGCATCCTCTCGCACGCGTTTCTACTCGACTAGCCTGCGGGATGCATCCTCTCGCACGTGTTTTTACTCGACTAGCCTGCGGGAAGCATCCTCTCGCACGTGTTTTTACTCTACTAGCCTGCGGGATGCATCCTCTCGCACGTGTTTTTGCCCGACTAGCCTGTGGGATGCATCCTCTAGCACGTGTTTTTACTCGACTAGCCTGCGGGATGCATACTCTCGCACGTGTTTTTACTCGACTAGCCTGCGGGATGCATCCTCCCGCACGTGTTTTTGCTCGACTAGCCTGCGGGATGCAATCCTCTCGCACGTGTTTTTACTCGACTAGCCCTGCGGGATGCATCCTCTCGCACGTGTTTTTGCACGACTAGCCTTCGGGATGCATCCTCTCGCACGTGTTTTTACTCGACTAGCCTGCGGGATGCATGCTCTCGCACGCGTTTCTACTCGACTAGCCTGCGGGATGCATCCTCTCGCACGTGTTTTTACTCGACTAGCCTGCGGGATGCATCCTCTCGCACGTGTTTTTACTCTACTAGCCTGCGGGATGCATCCTCTCGCACGTGTTTTTGCCCGACTAGCCTGTGGGATGCATCCTCTAGCACGTGTTTTTACTCGACTAGCCTGCGGGATGCATCCTCTCGCACGTGTTTTTACTCGACTAGCCTGCGGGATGCATCCTCTCGCACGTGTTTTTACTCGACTAGCCTGCGGGATGCATCCTCTCGCACGTGTTTTTACTCGACTAGCCTGCGGGATGCATCCTCTCGCACGCTTTTCTACTCGACTAGCCTGCGGGATGCATCCTCTCGCACGTGTTTTTACTCGACTAGCCTGCGGGATGCATCATCTCGCACGTGTTTTTACTCGACTAGCCTGCGGGAAGCATCCTCTAGCACGTGTTTCTACTCGACTAGCCTGCGGGATGCATCCTCTCGCACGTGTTTTTACTCGACTAGCCTGCGGGATGCATCCTCTCGCACGTGTTTTTACTCGACTAGCCTGCGGGATGCATCCTCTTGCACGTGTTTTTACTCGACTAGCCTGCGGGATGCATCCTCTCGCACGTGTTTTTACTCGACTAGCCTGCGGGATGCATCCTCTAGCACGTGTTTTTACTCGACTAGCCTGCGGGATGCATCCTCTATCACGTGTTTTTACTCGACTAGCCTGCGGGATGAATCCTCTCGCACGTTTTTTTACTCGACTAGCCTGCGGGATGCATCCTCCCGCACGTGTTTTTGCTCGACTAGCCTGCGGGATGCATCCTCTGGCACGTGTTTTTGCTCGACTAGCCTGCGGGATGCATCCTCCCGCACGTGTTTTTGCTCGACTAGCCTGCGGGATGCATCCTCTCGCACGTGTTTTTACTCGACTAGCCCTGCGGGATGCATCCTCTCGCACGTGTATTTGCTCGACTAGCCTTCGGGATGCATCCTCTCGCACGTGTTTTTACTCGACTAGCCTGCGGGATGCATCCTCTCGCACGCGTTTCTACTCGACTAGCCTGCGGGATGCATCCTCTCGCACGTGTTTTTACTCGACTAGCCTGCGGGATGCATCCTCTCGCACGTGTTTTTACTCTACTAGCCTGCGGGATGCATCCTCTCGCACGTGTTTTTGCCCGACTAGCCTGTGGGATGCATCCTCTAGCACGTGTTTTTACTCGACTAGCCTGCGGGATGCATCCTCTCGCACGTGTTTTTACTCGACTAGCCTGCGGGATGCATCCTCTCGCACGTGTTTTTACTCGACTAGCCTGCGGGATGCATCCTCTCGCACGTGTTTTTACTCGACTAGCCTGCGGGATGCATCCTCTCGCACGCGTTTCTACTCGACTAGCCTGCGGGATGCATCCTCTCGCACGTGTTTTTACTCGACTAGCCTGCGGGAAGCATCCTCTCGCACGTGTTTTTACTCTACTAGCCTGCGGGATGCATCCTCTCGCACGTGTTTTTGCCCGACTAGCCTGTGGGATGCATCCTCTAGCACGTGTTTTTACTCGACTAGCCTGCGGGATGCATACTCTCGCACGTGTTTTTACTCGACTAGCCTGCGGGATGCATCCTCCCGCACGTGTTTTTGCTCGACTAGCCTGCGGGATGCAATCCTCTCGCACGTGTTTTTACTCGACTAGCCCTGCGGGATGCATCCTCTCGCACGTGTTTTTGCTCGACTAGCCTTCGGGATGCATCCTCTCGCACGTGTTTTTACTCGACTAGCCTGCGGGATGCATCCTCTCGCACGCGTTTCTACTCGACTAGCCTGCGGGATGCATCCTCTCGCACGTGTTTTTACTCGACTAGCCTGCGGATGCATCCTCTCGCACGTGTTTTTACTCTACTAGCCTGCGGGATGCATCCTCTCGCACGTGTTTTTGCCCGACTAGCCTGTGGGATGCATCCTCTAGCACGTGTTTTTACTCGACTAGCCTGCGGGATGCATCCTCTCGCACGTGTTTTTACTCGACTAGCCTGCGGGATGCATCCTCTCGCACGTGTTTTTACTCGACTAGCCTGCGGGATGCATCCTCTCGCACGTGTTTTTACTCGACTAGCCTGCGGGATGCATCCTCTCGCACGCTTTTCTACTCGACTAGCCTGCGGGATGCATCCTCTCGCACGTGTTTTTACTCGACTAGCCTGCGGGATGCATCATCTCGCACGTGTTTTTACTCGACTAGCCTGCGGGAAGCATCCTCTAGCACGTGTTTCTACTCGACTAGCCTGCGGGATGCATTCTCTCGCACGTGTTTTTACTCGACTAGCCTGCGGGATGCATCCTCTCGCACGTGTTTTTACTCGACTAGCCTGCGGGATGCATCCTCTTGCACGTGTTTTTACTCGACTAGCCTGAGGGATGCATCCTCTCGCACGTGTTTTTACTCGACTAGCCTGCGAGATGCATCCTCTAGCACGTGTTTTTACTCGACTAGCCTGCGGGATCCATCCTCTAGCACGTGTTTTTACTCGACTAGCCTGCGGGATGAATCCTCTCGCACGTTTTTTTACTCGACTAGCCTGCGGGATGCATCCTCTCGCACGCGTTTCTACTCGACTAGCCTGCGGGATGCATCCTCTCGCACGTGTTTTTACTCGACTAGCCTGCGGGATGCATCCTCTCGCACGTGTTTTTACTCTACTAGCCTGCGGGATGCATCCTCTCGCACGTGTTTTTACTCGACTAGCCTGCGGGATGCATACTCTCGCACGTGTTTTTACTCGACTAGCCTGCGGGATGCATCCTCTCGCACGCGTTTCTACTCGACTAGCCTGCGGGATGCATCCTCTCGCACGTGTTTTTACTCGACTAGCCTGCGGGATGCATCCTCTCGCACGTGTTTTTACTCTACTAGCCTGCGGGATGCATCCTCTCGCACGTGTTTTTGCCCGACTAGCCTGTGGGATGCATCCTCTAGCACGTGTTTTTACTCGACTAGCCTGCGGGATGCATCCTCTCGCACGTGTTTTTACTCGACTAGCCTGCGGGATGCATCCTCTCGCACGTGTTTTTACTCGACTAGCCTGCGGGATGCATCCTCTCGCACGCGTTTCTACTCGACTAGCCTGCGGGATGCATCCTCTCGCACGTGTTTTTACTCGACTAGCCTGCGGGATGCATCATCTCGCACGTGTTTTTACTCGACTAGCCTGCGGGAAGCATCCTCTAGCACGTGTTTCTACTCGACTAGCCTGCGGGATGCATCCTCTCGCACGTGTTTTTACTCGACTAGCCTGCGGGATGCATCCTCTCGCACGTGTTTTTACTCGACTAGCCTGCGGGATGCATCCTCTTGCACGTGTTTTTACTCGACTAGCCTGCGGGATGCATCCTCTCGCACGTGTTTTTACTCGACTAGCCTGCGGGATGCATCCTCTAGCACGTGTTTTTACTCGACTAGCCTGCGGGATGCATCCTCTATCACGTGTTTTTACTCGACTAGCCTGCGGGATGAATCCTCTCGCACGTTTTTTTACTCGACTAGCCTGCGGGATGCATCCTCCCGCACGTGTTTTTGCTCGACTAGCCTGCGGGATGCATCCTCTGGCACGTGTTTTTGCTCGACTAGCCTGCGGGATGCATCCTCTCGCACGTGTTTTTACTCGACTAGCCCTGCGGGATGCATCCTCTCGCACGTGTTTTTGCTCGACTAGCCTGCGGGATGCATCCTCTCGCACGTGTTTTTACTCGACTAGCCTGCGGGATGCATCCTCTCGCACGCGTTTCTACTCGACTAGCCTGCGGGATGCATCCTCTCGCACGTGTTTTTACTCGACTAACCTGCGGGATGCATCCTCTCGCACGTGTTTTTACTCGACTAGCCTGCGGGATGCATCCTCTCGCACGTGTTTTTACTCGACTAGCCTGCGGGATGCATCCTCTCTCACGTGTTTTTAACCGAATAGCCTGCGGGATGCATCCTCTCGCACTTTTTTTTTTACTCGACTAGCCTGCGGGATGCATCCTCTCGCACGTGTTTTTACTCGACTAGCCTGCGGGATGCATCATCTCGCACGTGTTTTTACTCGACTAGCCTGCGGGAAGCATCCTCTAGCACGTGTTTCTACTCGACTAGCCTGCGGGATGCATCCTCTCGCACGTGTTTTTACTCGACTAGCCTGCGGGATGCATCCTCTCGCACGTGTTTTTACTCGACTAGCCTGCGGGATGCATCCTCTAGCACGTGTTTTTACTCGACTAGCCTGCGGGATGCATCCTCTAGCACGTGTTTTTACTCGACTAGCCTGCGGGATGAATCCTCTCGCAAGTTTTTTTACTCGACTAGGCTGCGGGATGCATCCTCTCGCACGTGTTTTTGCTCGACTAGCCTGCGGGATGCATCCTCTCGCACGTGTTTTTACTCGACTAGCCTGCGGGATGCATCATCTCGCACGTGTTTTTACTCGACTAGCCTGCGGGAAGCATCCTCTAGCACGTGTTTCTACTCGACTAGCCTGCGGGATGCATCCTCTAGCACGTGTTTCTACTCGACTAGCCTGCGGGATGCATCCTCTCGCACGTGTTTTTACTCGACTAGCCTGCGGGATGCATCCTCTCGCACGTGTTTTTACTCGACTAGCCTGCGGGATGCATCCTCTAGCACGTGTTTTTACTCGACTAGCCTGCGGGATGCATCCTCTAGCACGTGTTTTTACTCGACTAGCCTGCGGGATGAATCCTCTCGCAAGTTTTTTTACTCGACTAGGCTGCGGGATGCATCCTCTCGCACGTGTTTTTACTCGACTAGCCTGCGGGATGCATCCTCTACACGTGTTTTTACTCGACTAGCCTGCGGGATGCATCCTCTAGCACGTGTTTTTACTCGACTAGCCTGCGGGATGCATCATCTCGCACGTGTTTTTACTCGACTAGCCTGCGGGAAGCATCCTCTAGCACGTGTTTCTACTCGACTAGCCTGCGGGATGCATCCTCTCGCACGTGTTTTTACTCGACTAGCCTGCGGTATGCATCCTCTCGCACGTGTTTTTACTCGACTAGCCTGCGGGATGCATCCTCTAGCACGTGTTTTTACTCGACTAGCCTGCGGGATGCATCCTCTAGCACGTGTTTTTACTCGACTAGCCTGCGGGATGAATCCTCTCGCACGTTTTTTTACTCGACTAGCCTGCGGGATGCATCCTCCCGCACGTGTTTTTACTCGACTAGCCTGCGGGATGCATCCTCTAGCACGTGTTTTTACTCGACTAGCCTGCGGGATGCATCATCTCGCACGTGTTTTTACTCGACTAGCCTGCGGGAAGCATCCTCTAGCACGTGTTTCTACTCGACTAGCCTGCGGGATGCATCCTCTCGCACGTGTTTTTACTCGACTAGCCTGCGGGATGCATCCTCTAGCACGTGTTTTTACTCGACTAGCCTGCGGGATGCATCCTCTAGCACGTGTTTTTACTCGACTAGCCTGCGGGATGAATCCTCTCGCACGTTTTTTTACTCGACTAGCCTGCGGGATGCATCCTCCCGCACGTGTTTTTACTCGACTAGCCTGCGGGATGCATCCTCTAGCACGTGTTTTTACTCGACTAGCCTGCGGGATGCATCATCTCGCACGTGTTTTTACTCGACTAGCCTGCGGGAAGCATCCTCTAGCACGTGTTTCTACTCGACTAGCCTGCGGGATGCATCCTCTCGCACGTGTTTTTATTCGACTAGCCTGCGGTATGCATCCTCTCGCACGTGTTTTTACTCGACTAGCCTGCGGGATGCATCCTCTAGCACGTGTTTTTACTCGACTAGCCTGCGGGATGCATCCTCTAGCACGTGTTTTTACTCGACTAGCCTGCGGGATGAATCCTCTCGCACGTGTTTTTACCCGACTAGCCTGCGGGATGCATCCTCTCGCACGTGTTTTTACTCGACTAGCCTGCGGGATGCATCCTCTAGCACGTGTTTTTACTCGACTAGCCTGCGGGATGCATCCTCTAGCACGTGTTTTTACTCGACTAGCCTGCGGGATGAATCCTCTCGCACGTTTTTTTACTCGACTAGCCTGCGGGATGCATCCTCCCGCACGTGTTTTTACTCGACTAGCCTGCGGGATGCATCCTCTAGCACGTGTTTTTACTCGACTAGCCTGCGGGATGCATCATCTCGCACGTGTTTTTACTCGACTAGCCTGCGGGAAGCATCCTCTAGCACGTGTTTCTACTCGACTAGCCTGCGGGATGCATCCTCTCGCACGTGTTTTTACTCGACTAGCCTGCGGTATGCATCCTCTCGCACGTGTTTTTACTCGACTAGCCTGCGGGATGCATCCTCTCGCACGTGTTTTTACTCGACTAGCCTGCGGGATGCATCCTCTCGCACGTGTTTTTACTCGACTAGCCTGCGGGATGCATCCTCTCGCACGCGTTTCTACTCGACTAGCCTGCGGGATGCATCCTCTCGCACGTGTTTTTACTCGACTAGCCTGCGGGAAGCATCCTCTCGCACGTGTTTTTACTCTACTAGCCTGCGGGATGCATCCTCTCGCACGTGTTTTTGCCCGACTAGCCTGTGGGATGCATCCTCTAGCACGTGTTTTTACTCGACTAGCCTGCGGGATGCATACTCTCGCACGTGTTTTTACTCGACTAGCCTGCGGGATGCATCCTCCCGCACGTGTTTTTGCTCGACTAGCCTGCGGGATGCAATCCTCTCGCACGTGTTTTTACTCGACTAGCCCTGCGGGATGCATCCTCTCGCACGTGTTTTTGCTCGACTAGCCTTCGGGATGCATCCTCTCGCACGTGTTTTTACTCGACTAGCCTGCGGGATGCATCCTCTCGCACGCGTTTCTACTCGACTAGCCTGCGGGATGCATCCTCTCGCACGTGTTTTTACTCGACTAGCCTGCGGGATGCATCCTCTCGCACGTGTTTTTACTCTACTAGCCTGCGGGATGCATCCTCTCGCACGTGTTTTTGCCCGACTAGCCTGTGGGATGCATCCTCTAGCACGTGTTTTTACTCGACTAGCCTGCGGGATGCATCCTCTCGCACGTGTTTTTACTCGACTAGCCTGCGGGATGCATCCTCTCGCACGTGTTTTTACTCGACTAGCCTGCGGGATGCATCCTCTCGCACGTGTTTTTACTCGACTAGCCTGCGGGATGCATCCTCTCGCACGTGTTTTTACTCGACTAGCCTGCGGGATGCATCCTCTCGCACGTGTTTTTACTCGACTAGCCTGCGGGATGCATCATCTCGCACGTGTTTTTACTCGACTAGCCTGCGGGAAGCATCCTCTAGCACGTGTTTCTACTCGACTAGCCTGCGGGATGCATCCTCTCGCACGTGTTTTTACTCGACTAGCCTGCGGGATGCATCCTCTCGCACGTGTTTTTACTCGACTAGCCTGCGGGATGCATCCTCTTGCACGTGTTTTTACTCGACTAGCCTGCGGGATGCATCCTCTCGCACGTGTTTTTACTCGACTAGCCTGCGGGATGCATCCTCTACACGTGTTTTTACTCGACTAGCCTGCGGGATGCATCCTCTAGCACGTGTTTTTACTCGACTAGCCTGCGGGATGCATCATCTCGCACGTGTTTTTACTCGACTAGCCTGCGGGAAGCATCCTCTAGCACGTGTTTCTACTCGACTAGCCTGCGGGATGCATCCTCTCGCACGTGTTTTTACTCGACTAGCCTGCGGTATGCATCCTCTCGCACGTGTTTTTACTCGACTAGCCTGCGGGATGCATCCTCTAGCACGTGTTTTTACTCGACTAGCCTGCGGGATGCATCCTCTAGCACGTGTTTTTACTCGACTAGCCTGCGGGATGAATCCTCTCGCACGTTTTTTTACTCGACTAGCCTGCGGGATGCATCCTCCCGCACGTGTTTTTACTCGACTAGCCTGCGGGATGCATCCTCTAGCACGTGTTTTTACTCGACTAGCCTGCGGGATGCATCATCTCGCACGTGTTTTTACTCGACTAGCCTGCGGGAAGCATCCTCTAGCACGTGTTTCTACTCGACTAGCCTGCGGGATGCATCCTCTCGCACGTGTTTTTACTCGACTAGCCTGCGGTATGCATCCTCTCGCACGTGTTTTTACTCGACTAGCCTGCGGGATGCATCCTCTAGCACGTGTTTTTACTCGACTAGCCTGCGGGATGCATCCTCTAGCACGTGTTTTTACTCGACTAGCCTGCGGGATGAATCCTCTCGCACGTGTTTTTACCCGACTAGCCTGCGGGATGCATCATCTCGCACGTGTTTTTACTCGACTAGCCTGCGGGAAGCATCCTCTAGCACGTGTTTCTACTCGACTAGCCTGCGGGATGCATCCTCTCGCACGTGTTTTTACTCGACTAGCCTGCGGTATGCATCCTCTCGCACGTGTTTTTACTCGACTAGCCTGCGGGATGCATCCTCTAGCACGTGTTTTTACTCGACTAGCCTGCGGGATGCATCATCTCGCACGTGTTTTTACTCGACTAGCCTGCGGGAAGCATCCTCTAGCACGTGTTTCTACTCGACTAGCCTGCGGGATGCATCCTCTCGCACGTGTTTTTACTCGACTAGCCTGCGGGATGCATCCTCTCGCACGTGTTTTTACTCGACTAGCCTGCGGGATGCATCCTCTGGCACGTGTTTTTACTCGACTAGCCTGCGGGATCCATCCTCTAGCACGTGTTTTTACTCGACTAGCCTGCGGGATGAATCCTCTCGCACTTTTTTTTACTCGACTAGCCTGCGGGATGCATCCTCTCGCACGCGTTTCTACTCGACTAGCCTGCGGGATGCATCCTCTCGCACGTGTTTTTACTCGACTGGCCTGCGGGATGCATCCTCTCGCACGTGTTTTTACTCGACTAGCCTTCGGGATGCATCCTCTCGCACGCGTTTCTACTCGACTAGCCTGCGGGATGCATCCTCTCGCACGTGTTAGTACTCGACTGGCCTGCGGGATGCATCCTCTCGCACGTGTTTTTACTCTACTAGCCTGCGGGATGCATCCTCTCGCACGTGTTTTTGCCCGACTAGCCTGTGGGATGCATCCTCTAGCACGTGTTTTTACTCGACTAGCCTGCGGGATGCATACTCTCGCACGTGTTTTTACTCGACTAGCCTGCGGGATGCATCCTCTCGCACGTGTTTTTGCCCGACTAGCCTGTGGGATGCATCCTCTAGCACGTGTTTTTACTCGACTAGCCTGCGGGATGCATACTCTCGCACGTGTTTTTACTCGACTAGCCTGCGGGATGCATCCTCCCGCACGTGTTTTTGCTCGACTAGCCTGCGGGATGCATCCTCTCGCACGTGTTTTTACTCGACTAGCCCTGCGGGATGCATCCTCTCGCACGTGTATTTGCTCGACTAGCCTTCGGGATGCATCCTCTCGCACGTGTTTTTACTCGACTAGCCTGCGGGATGCATCCTCTCGCACGCGTTTCTACTCGACTAGCCTGCGGGATGCATCCTCTCGCACGTGTTTTTACTCGACTAGCCTGCGGGAAGCATCCTCTCGCACGTGTTTTTACTCTACTAGCCTGCGGGATGCATCCTCTCGCACGTGTTTTTGCCCGACTAGCCTGTGGGATGCATCCTCTAGCACGTGTTTTTACTCGACTAGCCTGCGGGATGCATACTCTCGCACGTGTTTTTACTCGACTAGCCTGCGGGATGCATCCTCCCGCACGTGTTTTTGCTCGACTAGCCTGCGGGATGCAATCCTCTCGCACGTGTTTTTACTCGACTAGCCCTGCGGGATGCATCCTCTCGCACGTGTTTTTGCACGACTAGCCTTCGGGATGCATCCTCTCGCACGTGTTTTTACTCGACTAGCCTGCGGGATGCATGCTCTCGCACGCGTTTCTACTCGACTAGCCTGCGGGATGCATCCTCTCGCACGTGTTTTTACTCGACTAGCCTGCGGGATGCATCCTCTCGCACGTGTTTTTACTCTACTAGCCTGCGGGATGCATCCTCTCGCACGTGTTTTTGCCCGACTAGCCTGTGGGATGCATCCTCTAGCACGTGTTTTTACTCGACTAGCCTGCGGGATGCATCCTCTCGCACGTGTTTTTACTCGACTAGCCTGCGGGATGCATCCTCTCGCACGTGTTTTTACTCGACTAGCCTGCGGGATGCATCCTCTCGCACGTGTTTTTACTCGACTAGCCTGCGGGATGCATCCTCTCGCACGCTTTTCTACTCGACTAGCCTGCGGGATGCATCCTCTCGCACGTGTTTTTACTCGACTAGCCTGCGGGATGCATCATCTCGCACGTGTTTTTACTCGACTAGCCTGCGGGAAGCATCCTCTAGCACGTGTTTCTACTCGACTAGCCTGCGGGATGCATCCTCTCGCACGTGTTTTTACTCGACTAGCCTGCGGGATGCATCCTCTCGCACGTGTTTTTACTCGACTAGCCTGCGGGATGCATCCTCTTGCACGTGTTTTTACTCGACTAGCCTGCGGGATGCATCCTCTCGCACGTGTTTTTACTCGACTAGCCTGCGGGATGCATCCTCTAGCACGTGTTTTTACTCGACTAGCCTGCGGGATGCATCCTCTATCACGTGTTTTTACTCGACTAGCCTGCGGGATGAATCCTCTCGCACGTTTTTTTACTCGACTAGCCTGCGGGATGCATCCTCCCGCACGTGTTTTTGCTCGACTAGCCTGCGGGATGCATCCTCTGGCACGTGTTTTTGCTCGACTAGCCTGCGGGATGCATCCTCCCGCACGTGTTTTTGCTCGACTAGCCTGCGGGATGCATCCTCTCGCACGTGTTTTTACTCGACTAGCCCTGCGGGATGCATCCTCTCGCACGTGTATTTGCTCGACTAGCCTTCGGGATGCATCCTCTCGCACGTGTTTTTACTCGACTAGCCTGCGGGATGCATCCTCTCGCACGCGTTTCTACTCGACTAGCCTGCGGGATGCATCCTCTCGCACGTGTTTTTACTCGACTAGCCTGCGGGATGCATCCTCTCGCACGTGTTTTTACTCTACTAGCCTGCGGGATGCATCCTCTCGCACGTGTTTTTGCCCGACTAGCCTGTGGGATGCATCCTCTAGCACGTGTTTTTACTCGACTAGCCTGCGGGATGCATCCTCTCGCACGTGTTTTTACTCGACTAGCCTGCGGGATGCATCCTCTCGCACGTGTTTTTACTCGACTAGCCTGCGGGATGCATCCTCTCGCACGTGTTTTTACTCGACTAGCCTGCGGGATGCATCCTCTCGCACGCGTTTCTACTCGACTAGCCTGCGGGATGCATCCTCTCGCACGTGTTTTTACTCGACTAGCCTGCGGGAAGCATCCTCTCGCACGTGTTTTTACTCTACTAGCCTGCGGGATGCATCCTCTCGCACGTGTTTTTGCCCGACTAGCCTGTGGGATGCATCCTCTAGCACGTGTTTTTACTCGACTAGCCTGCGGGATGCATACTCTCGCACGTGTTTTTACTCGACTAGCCTGCGGGATGCATCCTCCCGCACGTGTTTTTGCTCGACTAGCCTGCGGGATGCAATCCTCTCGCACGTGTTTTTACTCGACTAGCCCTGCGGGATGCATCCTCTCGCACGTGTTTTTGCTCGACTAGCCTTCGGGATGCATCCTCTCGCACGTGTTTTTACTCGACTAGCCTGCGGGATGCATCCTCTCGCACGCGTTTCTACTCGACTAGCCTGCGGGATGCATCCTCTCGCACGTGTTTTTACTCGACTAGCCTGCGGGATGCATCCTCTCGCACGTGTTTTTACTCTAGCTAGCCTGCGGGATGCATCCTCTCGCACGTGTTTTGCCCGACTAGCCTGTGGGATGCATCCTCTAGCACGTGTTTTTACTCGACTAGCCTGCGGGATGCATCCTCTCGCACGTGTTTTTACTCGACTAGCCTGCGGATGCATCCTCTCGCACGTGTTTTTACTCGACTAGCCTGCGGGATGCATCCTCTCGCACGTGTTTTTACTCGACTAGCCTGCGGGATGCATCCTCGCACGCTTTTCTACTCGACTAGCCTGCGGGATGCATCCTCTCGCACGTGTTTTTACTCGACTAGCCTGCGGGATGCATCATCTCGCACGTGTTTTTACTCGACTAGCCTGCGGGAAGCATCCTCTAGCACGTGTTTCTACTCGACTAGCCTGCGGGATGCATTCTCTCGCACGTGTTTTACTCGACTAGCCTGCGGGATGCATCCTCTCGCACGTGTTTTTACTCGACTAGCCTGCGGGATGCATCCTCTTGCACGTGTTTTTACTCGACTAGCCTGCGGGATGCATCCTCTCGCACGTGTTTTTACTCGACTAGCCTGCGGATGCATCCTCTAGCACGTGTTTTTACTCGACTAGCTGCGGGATGCATCCTCTATCACGTGTTTTTACTCGACTAGCCTGCGGGATAATCCTCTCGCACGTTTTTTTACTCGACTAGCCTGCGGATGCATCCTCCCGCACGTGTTTTTGCTCGACTAGCCTGCGGATGCATCCTCTGGCACGTGTTTTTGCTCGACTAGCCTGCGGGATGTATCCTCTCGCACGTATTTTTACTCGACTAGCCTGCGGGATGCATCCTCTCGCACGTGTTTTTGCTCGACTAGCCTGCGGGATGCATCCTCTCGCATGTGTTTTTACTCGACTAGCCTGCGGGATGCATCCTCTCGCACGTGTTTTTACTCGACTAGCCTGCGGGATGCATCCTCTCGCACGTGTTTTTACTCGACTAGCCTGCGGGATGCATCCTCTTGCACGTGTTTTTACTCGACTAGCCTGAGGGATGCATCCTCTCGCACGTGTTTTTACTCGACTAGCCTGCGGATGCATCCTGTAGCACGTGTTTTTACTCGACTAGCCTGCGGGATGCATCCTCTATCACGTGTTTTACTCGACTAGCCTGCGGGATGAATCCTCTCGCACGCGTTTCTACTCGACTAGACTGCGGATGCATCCTCTCGCACGTGTTTTACTCGACTAGCTGCGGATGCATCCTCTGACACGTGTTTTTACTCTTCTAGCCTGCGGGATGCATCCTCTCGCACGTGTTTTTGCCCGACTAGCCTGCGGGATGCATCCTTAGCACGTGTTTTTACTCGACTAGCCTGCGGGATGCATACTCTCGCACGTGTTTTTACTCGACTAGCCTGCGGGATGCATCCTCTCGCACGTGTTTTACTCGTCTAGCCTGCGGGAAGCATCCTCTCGCACGTGTTTTTACCCGACCTAGCATGCGGGATGAATCCTCTCGCACGTGTTTTTACTCGACTAGCCTGCGGGATGCATCCTCTCGCATGTGTTTTTACTCGACTAGCCTGCGGGATGCATCCTCTCGCACGTGTTTTTACTCGACCAGCCTGCGGGATGCATCCTCTCGCACGTGTTTTTACTCGACTAGCCTGCGGATGCATCTCTTGCACGTGTTTTTACTCGACTAGCCTGCGGATGCATCCTCTCGCACGTGTTTTTACTCGACTAGCCTGCGGGATGCATCCTCTAGCACGTGTTTTTACTCGACTAGCCTGCGGGATGCATCCTCTATCACGTGTTTTTACTCGACTAGCCTGCGGGATGAATCCTCTCGCACGTTTTTTTACTCGACTAGCGCTGCGGGATGCATCCTCCCGCACGTGTTTTTGCTCGACTAGCCTGCGGGATGCATCCTCTGGCACGTGTTTTTGCTCGACTAGCCTGCGGGATGCATCCTCTCGCACGTGTTTTTACTCGACTAGCCCTGCGGGATGCATCCTCTCGCACGTGTTTTTGCTCGACTAGCCTGCGGGATGCATCCTCTCGCACGTGTTTTTACTCGACTAGCCTGCGGGATGCATCCTCTCGCACGCGTTTCTACTCGACTAGCCTGCGGGATGCATCCTCTCGCACGTGTTTTTACTCGACTAGCCTGCGGATGCATCCTCTGACACGTGTTTTTACTCTACTAGCCTGCGGATGCATCCTCTCGCACGTGTTTTTGCCCGACTAGCCTGCGGGATGCATCCTCTAGCACGTGTTTTTACTCGACTAGCCTGCGGGATGCATCATCTCGCACGTGTTTTTACTCGACTAGCCTGCGGGAAGCATCCTCTAGCACGTGTTTCTACTCGACTAGCCTGCGGGATGCATCCTCTCGCACGTGTTTTTACTCGACTAGCCTGCGGGATGCATCCTCTCGCACGTGTTTTTACTCGACTAGCCTGCGGATGCATCCTCTAGCACGTGTTTTTACTCGACTAGCCTGCGGGAATCCATCCTCTAGCACGTGTTTTTTACTCGACTAGCCTGCGGGATGAATCCTCTCGCACGTTTTTTTACTCGACTAGCCTGCGGGATGCATCCTCTCGCACGCGTTTCTACTCGACTAGCCTGCGGGATGCATCCTCTCGCACGTGTTTTTACTCGACTAGCCTGCGGGATGCATCCTCTCGCACGTGTTTTTACTCTACTAGCCTGCGGGATGCATCCTCTCGCACGTGTTTTTACTCGACTAGCCTGCGGGATGCATACTCTCGCACGTGTTTTTACTCGACTAGCCTGCGGGATGCATCCTCTCGCACGCGTTTCTACTCGACTAGCCTGCGGGATGCATCCTCTCGCACGTGTTTTTACTCGACTAGCCTGCGGGATGCATCCTCTCGCACGTGTTTTTACTCTACTAGCCTGCGGGATGCATCCTCTCGCACGTGTTTTTGCCCGACTAGCCTGTGGGATGCATCCTCTAGCACGTGTTTTACTCGACTAGCCTGCGGGATGCATCCTCTCGCACGTGTTTTTACTCGACTAGCCTGCGGATGCATCCTCTCGCACGTGTTTTTACTCGACTAGCCTGCGGGATGCATCCTCTCGCACGCGTTTCTACTCGACTAGCCTGCGGGATGCATCCTCTCGCACGTGTTTTTACTCGACTAGCCTGCGGGATGCATCATCTCGCACGTGTTTTTACTCGACTAGCCTGCGGGAAGCATCCTCTAGCACGTGTTTCTACTCGACTAGCCTGCGGGATGCATCCTCTCGCACGTGTTTTTACTCGACTAGCCTGCGGGATGCATCCTCTCGCACGTGTTTTTACTCGACTAGCCTGCGGGATGCATCCTCTTGCACGTGTTTTTACTCGACTAGCCTGCGGGATGCATCCTCTCGCACGTGTTTTTACTCGACTAGCCTGCGGGATGCATCCTCTAGCACGTGTTTTTACTCGACTAGCCTGCGGGATGCATCCTCTATCACGTGTTTTACTCGACTAGCCTGCGGGATGAATCCTCTCGCACGTTTTTTTACTCGACTAGCCTGCGGATGCATCCTCCCGCACGTGTTTTTGCTCGACTAGCCTGCGGGATGCATCCTCTGGCACGTGTTTTTGCTCGACTAGCCTGCGGGATGCATCCTCTCGCACGTGTTTTTACTCGACTAGCCCTGCGGATGCATCCTCTCGCACGTGTTTTTGCTCGACTAGCCTGCGGGATGCATCCTCTCGCACGTGTTTTTACTCGACTAGCCTGCGGGATGCATCCTCTCGCACGCGTTTCTACTCGACTAGCCTGCGGGATGCATCCTCTCGCACGTGTTTTTACTCGACTAACCTGCGGGATGCATCCTCTCGCACGTGTTTTTACTCGACTAGCCTGCGGGATGCATCCTCTCGCACGTGTTTTTACTCGACTAGCCTGCGGGATGCATCCCTCTCACGTGTTTTTAACCGAATAGCCTGCGGGATGCATCCTCTCGCACTTTTTTTTTTACTCGACTAGCCTGCGGGATGCATCCTCTCGCACGTGTTTTTACTCGACTAGCCTGCGGGATGCATCATCTCGCACGTGTTTTTACTCGACTAGCCTGCGGAAGCATCCTCTAGCACGTGTTTCTACCCGACTAGCCTGCGGGATGCATCCTCTCGCACGTGTTTTTACTCGACTAGCCTGCGGATGCATCCTCTCGCACGTGTTTTTACTCGACTAGCCTGCGGGATGCATCCTCTAGCACGTGTTTTTACTCGACTAGCCTGCGGGATGCATCCTCTAGCACGTGTTTTTACTCGACTAGCCTGCGGGATGAATCCTCTCGCAAGTTTTTTTACTCGACTAGGCTGCGGGATGCATCCTCCCGCACGTGTTTTTGCTCGACTAGCCTGCGGGATGCATCCTCTCGCACGTGTTTTTAACTCGACTAGCCTGCGGGATGCATCATCTCGCACGTGTTTTTACTCGACTAGCCTGCGGGAAGCATCCTCTAGCACGTGTTTCTACTCGACTAGCCTGCGGATGCATCCTCTCGCACGTGTTTTTACTCGACTAGCCTGCGGGATGCATCCTCTCGCACGTGTTTTTACTCGACTAGCCTGCGGGATGCATCCTCTAGCACGTGTTTTTACTCGACTAGCCTGCGGGATGCATCCTCTAGCACGTGTTTTTACTCGACTAGCCTGCGGGATGAATCCTCTCGCAAGTTTTTTTACTCTACTAGCCTGTGGGAAGCATCCTCTAGCACGTGTTTTTACTCGACTAGCCTGCGGGATGCATCCTCTCGCACGTGTTTTTTGCCCGACTAGCCTGTGGGATGCATCCTCTAGCACGTGTTTTTACTCGACTAGCCTGCGGGATGCATCCTCCCGCACGTGTTTTCGCTCGACTAGCCTGCGGGATGCATCCTCTCACACGTGTTTTTACTCGACTAGCCCTGCGGGATGCATCCTCTCGCACGTGTTTTTGCTCGACTAGCCTTCGGATGCATCCTCTCGCACGTTTTTTTTACTCGACTAGCCTGCGGGATGCATCCTCTCGCACGCGTTTCTACTCGACTAGCCTGCGGGATGCATCCTCTCGCACGTGTTTTTGCCCGACTAGCCTGTGGGATGCATCCTCTAGCACGTGTTTTTACTCGACTAGCCTGCGGGATGCATCCTCCCGCACGTGTTTTCGCTCGACTAGCCTGCGGGATGCATCCTCTCGCACGTGTTTTTACTCGACTAGCCTTGCGGGATGCATCCTCTCGCACGTGTTTTTGCTCGACTAGCCTTCGGGATGCATCCTCTCGCACGTGTTTTTACTCGACTAGCCTGCGGGATGCATCCTCTCGCACGTGTTTTTACTCGACTAGCCTGCGGGATGCATCCTCTCGCACGCGTTTCTACTCGACTAGCCTGCGGGATGCATCCTCTCGCACGTGTTTTTACTCGACTAGCCTGCGGGATGCATCCTCTGACACGTGTTTTTACTCTACTAGCCTGCGGGATGCATCCTCTCGCACGTGTTTTTGCCCGACTAGCCTGCGGGATGCATCCTCTAGCACGTGTTTTTACTCGACTAGCTGCGGGATGCATCCTCTCGCACGTGTTTTTACTCGACTAGCCTGCGGGGTGCATCCTCTCGCACGTGTTTTTACTCGACTAGCCTGCGGGATGCATCCTCTCGCACGTGTTTTTACTCGACTAGCCTGCGGGATGCATCCTCTCGCACTGTGGTTTTTACTCGACTAGCCTGCGGGAAGCATCCTCTCGCACGTGTTTTACTCGACTAGCCTGCGGGATGCATCCTCTCGCACGTGTTTTTACTCGACTAGCCTGCGGGATGAATCCTCTCGCAAGTTTCTTTACTCGACTAGGCTGCGGGATGCATCCTCCCGCACGTGTTTTTGCTCGACTAGCCTGCGGGATACATCCTCTCGCACGTGTTTTTACTCGACTAGCCCTGCGGGATGCATCCTCTCGCACGTGTTTTTGCTCGACTATCCTTCGGGATGCATCCTCTCGCACGTGTTTTTACTCGACTAGCCTGCGGGATGCATCCTCTCGCACGTGTTTTTACTCGACTAGCCTGCGGGATGCATCCTCTCGCACGTGTTTTTACTCGACTAGCCTGCGGGATGCATCCTCTAGCACGTGTTTTTACTCGACTAGCCTGCGGGATGCATCCTCTAGCACGTGTTTTTACTCGACTAGCCTGCGGGATGAATCCTCTCGCAAGTTTTTTTACTCGACTAGGCTGCGGGATGCATCCTCCCGCACGTGTTTTTGCTCGACTAGCCTGCGGGATACATCCTCTCGCACGTGTTTTTACTCGACTAGCCCTGCGGGATGCATCCTCTCGCACGTGTTTTTGCTCGACTATCCTTCGGGATGCATCCTCTCGCACGTGTTTTTACTCGACTAGCCTGCGGGATGCATCCTCCCGCACGCGTTTCTACTCGACCAGCCTGCGGGATGCATCCTCTCGCACGTGTTTTTGCCCGACTAGCCTGTGGGAAGCATCCTCTAGCACGTGTTTTTACTCGACTAGCCTGCGGGATGCACACTCTCGCACGTGTTTTTACTCGACTAGCCTGCGGGATGCATCCTCTCGCATGTGTTTTTACTCGACTAGCCTGCGGGATGCATCCTCTCGCACGTGTTTTTACTCGACTAGCCTGCGGGATGCATCCTCTCGCACGTGTTTTTACTCGACTAGCCTGCGGGATGCATCATCTCGCACGTGTTTTTACTCGACTAGCCTGCGGGAAGCATCCTCTAGCACGTGTTTCTACTCGACTAGCCTGCGGGATGCATCCTCTCGCACGTGTTTTTACTCGACTAGCCTGCGGGATGCATCCTCTCGCACGTGTTTTTACTCGACTAGCCTGCGGGATGCATCCTCTAGCACGTGTTTTTACTCGACTAGCCTGCGGGATCCATCCTCTAGCACGTGTTTTTACTCGACTAGCCTGCGGGATGAATCCTCTCGCACGTTTTTTTACTCGACTAGCCTGCGGGATGCATCCTCTCGCACGCGTTTCTACTCGACTAGCCTGCGGGATGCATCCTCTCGCACGTGTTTTTACTCGACTAGCCTGCGGGATGCATCCTCTCGCACGTGTTTTTACTCGACTAGCCTTCGGGATGCATCCTCTCGCACGTGTTTTTACTCGACTAGCCTGCGGGATGCATCCTCTCGCACGCGTTTCTACTCGACTAGCCTGCGGGATGCATCCTCTCGCACGTGTTTTTACTCGACTAGCCTGCGGGATGCATCCTCTAGCACGTGTTTTTACTCGACTAGCCTGCGGGATGCATCCTCTCGCACGTGTTTTTACTCGACTAGCCTGCGGGATGCATCCTCTCGCACGTGTTTTTACTCGACTAGCCTGCGGGATGCATCCTCTCGCACGTGTTTTTACTCGACTAGCCTGCGGGATGCATCCTCTCGCACGCGTTTCTACTCGACTAGCCTGCGGGATGCATCCTCTCGCACGTGTTTTTACTCGACTAGCCTGCGGGATGCATCATCTCGCACGTGTTTTTACTCGACTAGCCTGCGGGAAGCATCCTCTAGCACGTGTTTCTACTCGACTAGCCTGCGGGATGCATCCTCTCGCACGTGTTTTTACTCGACTAGCCTGCGGGATGCATCCTCTCGCACGTGTTTTTACTCGACTAGCCTGCGGGATGCATCCTCTTGCACGTGTTTTTACTCGACTAGCCTGCGGGATGCATCCTCTCGCACGTGTTTTTACTCGACTAGCCTGCGGGATGCATCCTCTAGCACGTGTTTTTACTCGACTAGCCTGCGGGATGCATCCTCTATCACGTGTTTTTACTCGACTAGCCTGCGGGATGAATCCTCTCGCACGTTTTTTTACTCGACTAGCCTGCGGGATGCATCCTCCCGCACGTGTTTTTGCTCGACTAGCCTGCGGGATGCATCCTCTGGCACGTGTTTTTGCTCGACTAGCCTGCGGGATGCATCCTCTCGCACGTGTTTTTACTCGACTAGCCCTGCGGGATGCATCCTCTCGCACGTGTTTTTGCTCGACTAGCCTGCGGGATGCATCCTCTCGCACGTGTTTTTACTCGACTAGCCTGCGGGATGCATCCTCTCGCACGCGTTTCTACTCGACTAGCCTGCGGGATGCATCCTCTCGCACGTGTTTTTACTCGACTAACCTGCGGGATGCATCCTCTCGCACGTGTTTTTACTCGACTAGCCTGCGGGATGCATCCTCTCGCACGTGTTTTTACTCGACTAGCCTGCGGGATGCATCCTCTCTCACGTGTTTTTATCCGAATAGCCTGCGGGATGCATCCTCTCGCACTTTTTTTTTTACTCGACTAGCCTGCGGGATGCATCCTCTCGCACGTGTTTTTACTCGACTAGCCTGCGGGATGCATCATCTCGCACGTGTTTTTACTCGACTAGCCTGCGGGAAGCATCCTCTAGCACGTGTTTCTACTCGACTAGCCTGCGGGATGCATCCTCTCGCACGTGTTTTTACTCGACTAGCCTGCGGGATGCATCCTCTCGCACGTGTTTTTACTCGACTAGCCTGCGGGATGCATCCTCTAGCACGTGTTTTTACTCGACTAGCCTGCGGGATGCATCCTCTAGCACGTGTTTTTACTCGACTAGCCTGCGGGATGAATCCTCTCGCAAGTTTTTTTACTCGACTAGGCTGCGGGATGCATCCTCCCGCACGTGTTTTTGCTCGACTAGCCTGCGGGATGCATCCTCTCGCACGTGTTTTTACTCGACTAGCCTGCGGGATGCATCATCTCGCACGTGTTTTTACTCGACTAGCCTGCGGGAAGCATCCTCTAGCACGTGTTTCTACTCGACTAGCCTGCGGGATGCATCCTCTCGCACGTGTTTTTACTCGACTAGCCTGCGGGATGCATCCTCTCGCACGTGTTTTTACTCGACTAGCCTGCGGGATGCATCCTCTAGCACGTGTTTTTACTCGACTAGCCTGCGGGATGCATCCTCTAGCACGTGTTTTTACTCGACTAGCCTGCGGGATGAATCCTCTCGCAAGTTTTTTTACTCTACTAGCCTGTGGGAAGCATCCTCTAGCACGTGTTTTTACTCGACTAGCCTGCGGGATGCATCCTCTCGCACGTGTTTTTGCCCGACTAGCCTGTGGGATGCATCCTCTAGCACGTGTTTTTACTCGACTAGCCTGCGGGATGCATCCTCCCGCACGTGTTTTCGCTCGACTAGCCTGCGGGATGCATCCTCTCACACGTGTTTTTACTCGACTAGCCCTGCGGGATGCATCCTCTCGCACGTGTTTTTGCTCGACTAGCCTTCGGGATGCATCCTCTCGCACGTTTTTTTACTCGACTAGCCTGCGGGATGCATCCTCTCGCACGCGTTTCTACTCGACTAGCCTGCGGGATGCATCCTCTCGCACGTGTTTTTGCCCGACTAGCCTGTGGGATGCATCCTCTAGCACGTGTTTTTACTCGACTAGCCTGCGGGATGCATCCTCCCGCACGTGTTTTCGCTCGACTAGCCTGCGGGATGCATCCTCTCGCACGTGTTTTTACTCGACTAGCCTTGCGGGATGCATCCTCTCGCACGTGTTTTTGCTCGACTAGCCTTCGGGATGCATCCTCTCGCACGTGTTTTTACTCGACTAGCCTGCGGGATGCATCCTCTCGCACGTGTTTTTACTCGACTAGCCTGCGGGATGCATCCTCTCGCACGCGTTTCTACTCGACTAGCCTGCGGGATGCATCCTCTCGCACGTGTTTTTACTCGACTAGCCTGCGGGATGCATCCTCTGACACGTGTTTTTACTCTACTAGCCTGCGGGATGCATCCTCTCGCACGTGTTTTTGCCCGACTAGCCTGCGGGATGCATCCTCTAGCACGTGTTTTTACTCGACTAGCCTGCGGGATGCATCCTCTCGCACGTGTTTTTACTCGACTAGCCTGCGGGGTGCATCCTCTCGCACGTGTTTTTACTCGACTAGCCTGCGGGATGCATCCTCTCGCACGTGTTTTTACTCGACTAGCCTGCGGGATGCATCCTCTCGCACGTGTTTTTACTCGACTAGCCTGCGGGAAGCATCCTCTCGCACGTGTTTTTACTCGACTAGCCTGCGGGATGCATCCTCTCGCACGTGTTTTTACTCGACTAGCCTGCGGGATGAATCCTCTCGCAAGTTTCTTTACTCGACTAGGCTGCGGGATGCATCCTCCCGCACGTGTTTTTGCTCGACTAGCCTGCGGGATACATCCTCTCGCACGTGTTTTTACTCGACTAGCCCTGCGGGATGCATCCTCTCGCACGTGTTTTTGCTCGACTATCCTTCGGGATGCATCCTCTCGCACGTGTTTTTACTCGACTAGCCTGCGGGATGCATCCTCTCGCACGTGTTTTTACTCGACTAGCCTGCGGGATGCATCCTCTCGCACGTGTTTTTACTCGACTAGCCTGCGGGATGCATCCTCTAGCACGTGTTTTTACTCGACTAGCCTGCGGGATGCATCCTCTAGCACGTGTTTTTACTCGACTAGCCTGCGGGATGAATCCTCTCGCAAGTTTTTTTACTCGACTAGGCTGCGGGA
The DNA here is from genome assembly GCF_051020765.1 of Lasioglossum baleicum. Lineage (NCBI taxonomy): Eukaryota > Metazoa > Arthropoda > Insecta > Hymenoptera > Halictidae > Lasioglossum > Lasioglossum baleicum. Next base: position 58,052 of record NW_027469310.1, on the reverse strand, counting down.
TGCATCCTCCCGCACGTGTTTTTGCTCGACTAGCCTGCGGGATACATCCTCTCGCACGTGTTTTTACTCGACTAGCCCTGCGGGATGCATCCTCTCGCACGTGTTTTTGCTCGACTATCCTTCGGGATGCATCCTCTCGCACGTGTTTTTACTCGACTAGCCTGCGGGATGCATCCTCCCGCACGCGTTTCTACTCGACCAGCCTGCGGGATGCATCCTCTCGCACGTGTTTTTGCCCGACTAGCCTGTGGGAAGCATCCTCTAGCACGTGTTTTTACTCGACTAGCCTGCGGGATGCACACTCTCGCACGTGTTTTTACTCGACTAGCCTGCGGGATGCATCCTCTCGCATGTGTTTTTACTCGACTAGCCTGCGGGATGCATCCTCTCGCACGTGTTTTTACTCGACTAGCCTGCGGGATGCATCCTCTCGCACGTGTTTTTACTCGACTAGCCTGCGGGATGCATCATCTCGCACGTGTTTTTACTCGACTAGCCTGCGGGAAGCATCCTCTAGCACGTGTTTCTACTCGACTAGCCTGCGGGATGCATCCTCTCGCACGTGTTTTTACTCGACTAGCCTGCGGGATGCATCCTCTCGCACGTGTTTTTACTCGACTAGCCTGCGGGATGCATCCTCTAGCACGTGTTTTTACTCGACTAGCCTGCGGGATCCATCCTCTAGCACGTGTTTTTACTCGACTAGCCTGCGGGATGAATCCTCTCGCACGTTTTTTTACTCGACTAGCCTGCGGGATGCATCCTCTCGCACGCGTTTCTACTCGACTAGCCTGCGGGATGCATCCTCTCGCACGTGTTTTTACTCGACTAGCCTGCGGGATGCATCCTCTCGCACGTGTTTTTACTCGACTAGCCTTCGGGATGCATCCTCTCGCACGTGTTTTTACTCGACTAGCCTGCGGGATGCATCCTCTCGCACGCGTTTCTACTCGACTAGCCTGCGGGATGCATCCTCTCGCACGTGTTTTTACTCGACTAGCCTGCGGGATGCATCCTCTAGCACGTGTTTTTACTCTACTAGCCTGCGGGATGCATCCTCTCGCACGTGTTTTTGCCCGACTAGCCTGTGGGATGCATCCTCTAGCACGTGTTTTTACTCGACTAGCCTGCGGGATGCATCCTCTAGCACGTGTTTTTACTCGACTAGCCTGCGGGATGCATACTCTCGCACGTGTTTTTACTCGACTAGCCTGTGGGATGCATCCTCTCGCACGTGTTTTTGCCCGACTAGCCTGTGGGAAGCATCCTCTAGCACGTGTTTTTACTCGACTAGCCTGCGGGATGCACACTCTCGCACGTGTTTTTACTCGACTAGCCTGTGGGATGCATCCTCTAGCACGTGTTTTTACTCGACTAGCCTGCGGGATGCATACTCTCGCACGTGTTTTTACTCGACTAGCCTGCGGGATGCATCCTCCCGCACGTGTTTTCGCTCGACTAGCCTGCGGGATGCATCCTCTCGCACGTGTTTTTACTCGACTAGCCCTGCGGGATGCATCCTCTCGCACGTGTTTTTGCTCGACTAGCCTTCGGGATGCATCCTCTCGCACGTGTTTTTACTCGACTAGCCTGCGGGATGCATCCTCTCGCACGCGTTTCTACTCGACTAGCCTGCGGGATGCATCCTCTCGCACGTGTTTTTACTCGACTAGCCTGCGGGATGCATCCTCTAGCACGTGTTTTTACTCTACTAGCCTGCGGGATGCATCCTCTCGCACGTGTTTTTGCCCGACTAGCCTGTGGGATGCATCCTCTAGCACGTGTTTTATTCGACTAGCCTGCGGGATGCATCCTCTCGCACGTGTTTTTACTCGACTAGCCTGCGGGATGCATCCTCTCGCACGTGTTTTTACTCGACTAGCCTGCGGGATGCATCCTCTCGCACGTGTTTTTACTCGACTAGCCTGCGGGATGCATCCTCTCGCACGCGTTTCTACTCGACTAGCCTGCGGGATGCATCCTCTCGCACGTGTTTTTACTCGACTAGCCTGCGGGATGCATCATCTCGCACGTGTTTTTACTCGACTAGACTGCGGGAAGCATCCTCTAGCACGTGTTTCTACTCGACTAGCCTGCGGGATGCATCCTCTCGCACGTGTTTTTGCCCGACTAGCCTGCGGGATGCATCCTCTAGCACGTGTTTTTACTCGACTAGCCTGCGGGATGCATCCTCTCGCACGTGTTTTTACTCGACTAGCCTGCGGGGTGCATCCTCTCGCACGTGTTTTTACTCGACTAGCCTGCGGGATGCATCCTCTCGCACGTGTTTTTACTCGACTAGCCTGCGGGATGCATCCTCTCGCACGTGTTTTTACTCGACTAGCCTGCGGGAAGCATCCTCTCGCACGTGTTTTTACTCGACTAGCCTGTGCGGGATACATCCTCTCGCACGTGTTTTTACTCGACTAGCCCTGCGGGATGCATCCTCTCGCACGTGTTTTTGCCCGACTAGCCTGTGGGATGCATCCTCTAGCACGTGTTTTTACTCGACTAGCCTGCGGGATGCATACTCTCGCACGTGTTTTTACTCGACTAGCCTGCGGGATGCATCCTCCCGCACGTGTTTTTACTCGACTAGCCTGCGGGATGCATCCTCTCGCACGTGTTTTTACTCGACTAGCCTGCGGGATGCATCCTCTCGCACGTGTTTTTACTCGACTAGCCTGCGGGATGCATCCTCTCGCACGCGTTTCTACTCGACTAGCCTGCGGGATGCATCCTCTCGCACGTGTTTTTACTCGACTAGCCTGCGGGATGCATCATCTCGCACGTGTTTTTACTCGACTAGACTGCGGGAAGCATCCTCTAGCACGTGTTTCTACTCGACTAGCCTGCGGGATGCATCCTCTCGCACGTGTTTTTGCCCGACTAGCCTGCGGGATGCATCCTCTAGCACGTGTTTTTACTCGACTAGCCTGCGGGATGCATCCTCTCGCACGTGTTTTTACTCGACTAGCCTGCGGGGTGCATCCTCTCGCACGTGTTTTTGCCCGACTAGCCTGCGGGATGCATCCTCTCGCACGTGTTTTTACTCGACTAGCCTGCGGGATCCATCATCTCGCACGTGTTTTTACTCGACTAGACTGCGGGAAGCATCCTCTAGCACGTGTTTCTACTCGACTAGCCTGCGGGATGCATCCTCTCGCACGTGTTTTTACTCGACTAGCCTGCGGGATGCATCCTCTCGCACGTGTTTTTACTCGACTAGCCTGCGGGATGAATGCTCTCGCAAGTTTTTTTACTCGACTAGGCTGCGGGATGCATCCTCCCGCACGTGTTTTTGCTCGACTAGCCTGCGGGATACATCCTCTCGCACGTGTTTTTACTCAACTAGCCCTGCGGGATGCATCCTCTCGCACGTGTTTTTGCTCGACTATCCTTCGGGATGCATCCTCTCGCACGTGTTTTTACTCGACTAGCCTGCGGGATGCATCCTCCCGCACGCGTTTCTACTCGACTAGCCTGCGGGATGCATCCTCTCGCACGTGTTTTTGCCCGACTAGCCTGTGGGATGCATCCTCTAGCACGTGTTTTTACTCGACTAGCCTGCGGGATGCATACTCTCGCACGTGTTTTTACTCGACTAGCCTGCGGGATGCATCCTCTCGCACGTGTTTTTACTCGACTAGCCTGCGGGATGCATCCTCTCGCACGCGTTTCTACTCGACTAGCCTGCGGGATGCATCCTCTCGCACGTGTTTTTACTCGACTAGCCTGCGGGATGCATCCTCTGACACGTGTTTTTACTCTACTAGCCTGCGGGATGCATCCTCTCGCACGTGTTTTTGCCCGACTAGCCTGCGGGATGCATCCTCTAGCACGTGTTTTTACTCGACTAGCCTGCGGGATGCATCCTCTCGCACGTGTTTTTACTCGACTAGCCTGCGGGGTGCATCCTCTCGCACGTGTTTTTACTCGACTAGCCTGCGGGATGCATCCTCTCGCACGTGTTTTTACTCGACTAGCCTGCGGGATGCATCCTCTCGCACGTGTTTTTACTCGACTAGCCTGCGGGAAGCATCCTCTCGCACGTGTTTTTACTCGACTAGCCTGCGGGATGCATCCTCTCGCACGTGTTTTTACTCGACTAGCCTGCGGGATGAATCCTCTCGCAAGTTTTTTTACTCGACTAGGCTGCGGGATGCATCCTCCCGCACGTGTTTTTGCTCGACTAGCCTGCGGGATACATCCTCTCGCACGTGTTTTTACTCGACTAGCCCTGCGGGATGCATCCTCTCGCACGTGTTTTTGCTCGACTATCCTTCGGGATGCATCCTCTCGCACGTGTTTTTACTCGACTAGCCTGCGGGATGCATCCTCCCGCATGCGTTTCTACTCGACTAGCCTGCGGGATGCATCCTCTCGCACGTGTTTTTGCCCGACTAGCCTGTGGGATGCATCCTCTAGCACGTGTTTTTACTCGACTAGCCTGCGGGATGCATACTCTCGCACGTGTTTTTACTCGACTAGCCTGCGGGATGCATCCTCTCGCACGTGTTTTTACTCGACTAGCCTGCGGGATGCATCCTCTCGCACGTGTTTTTACTCGACTAGCCTGCGGGATGCATCCTCTCGCACGTGTTTTTACTCGACTAGCCTGCGGGATGCATCCTCTCGCACGTGTTTTTACTCGACTAGCCTGCGGGATGCATCCTCTCTCACGTGTTTTTATCCGAATAGCCTGCGGGATGCATCCTCTCGCACGTGTTTTTACTCGACTATCCTTCGGGATGCATCCTCTCGCACGTGTTTTTACTCGACTAGCCTGCGGGATGCATCCTCCCGCACGCGTTTCTACTCGACTAGCCTGCGGGATGCATCCTCTCGCACGTGTTTTTGCCCGACTAGCCTGTGGGATGCATCCTCTAGCACGTGTTTTTACTCGACTAGCCTGCGGGATGCATCCTTTCGCAATGTGTTTTTACTCGACTAGCCTGCGGGATGCATCCTCTCGCACGTGTTTTTACTCGACTAGCCTGCGGGATGCATCCTCTCGCACGTGTTTTTACTCGACTAGCCTGCGGGATGCATCCTCTCGCACGTGTTTTTACTCGACTAGCCTGCGGGATGCATCATCTCGCACGTGTTTTTACTCGACTAGCCTGCGGGAAGCATCCTCTAGCACGTGTTTCTACTCGACTAGCCTGCGGGATGCATCCTCTCGCACGTGTTTTTACTCGACTAGCCTGCGGGATGCATCCTCTCGCACGTGTTTTTACTCGACTAGCCTGCGGGATGCATCCTCTAGCAAGTGTTTTTACTCGACTAGCCTGCGGGATCCATCCTCTAGCACGTGTTTTTACTCGACTAGCCTGCGGGATGAATCCTCTCGCACGTTTTTTTACTCGACTAGCCTGCGGGATGCATCCTCTCGCACGCGTTTCTACTCGACTAGCCTGCGGGATGCATCCTCTCGCACGTGTTTTTGCCCGACTAGCCTGTGGGATGCATCCTCTAGCACGTGTTTTTACTCGACTAGCCTGCGGGATGCATACTCTCGCACGTGTTTTTACTCGACTAGCCTGCGGGATGCATCCTCCCGCACGTGTTTTCGCTCGACTAGCCTGCGGGATGCATCCTCTCGCACGTGTTTTTACTCGACTAGCCCTGCGGGATGCATCCTCTCGCACGTGTTTTTGCTCGACTAGCCTTCGGGATGCATCCTCTCGCACGTGTTTTTACTCGACTAGCCTGCGGGATGCATCCTCTCGCACGCGTTTCTACTCGACTAGCCTGCGGGATGCATCCTCTCGCACGTGTTTTTACTCGACTAGCCTGCGGGATGCATCCTCTAGCACGTGTTTTTACTCTACTAGCCTGCGGGATGCATCCTCTCGCACGTGTTTTTGCCCGACTAGCCTGTGGGATGCATCCTCTAGCACGTGTTTTTACTCGACTAGCCTGCGGGATGCATCCTCTCGCACGTGTTTTTACTCGACTAGCCTGCGGGATGCATCCTCTCGCACGTGTTTTTACTCGACTAGCCTGCGGGATGCATCCTCTCGCACGTGTTTTTACTCGACTAGCCTGCGGGATGCATCCTCTCGCACGCGTTTCTACTCGACTAGCCTGCGGGATGCATCCTCTCGCACGTGTTTTTACTCGACTAGCCTGCGGGATGCATCATCTCGCACGTGTTTTTACTCGACTAGACTGCGGGAAGCATCCTCTAGCACGTGTTTCTACTCGACTAGCCTGCGGGATGCATCCTCTCGCACGTGTTTTTACTCGACTAGCCTGCGGGATGCATCCTCTCGCACGTGTTTTTACTCGACTAGCCTGCGGGATGAATGCTCTCGCAAGTTTTTTTACTCGACTAGGCTGCGGGATGCATCCTCCCGCACGTGTTTTTGCTCGACTAGCCTGCGGGATACATCCACTCGCACGTGTTTTTACTCAACTAGCCCTGCGGGATGCATCCTCTCGCACGTGTTTTTGCTCGACTATCCTTCGGGATGCATCCTCTCGCACGTGTTTTTACTCGACTAGCCTGCGGGATGCATCCTCCCGCACGTGTTTTCGCTCGACTAGCCTGCGGGATGCATCCTCTCGCACGTGTTTTTACTCGACTAGCCCTGCGGGATGCATCCTCTCGCACGTGTTTTTGCTCGACTAGCCTTCGGGATGCATCCTCTCGCACGTGTTTTTACTCGACTAGCCTGCGGGATGCATCCTCTCGCACGCGTTTCTACTCGACTAGCCTGCGGGATGCATCCTCTCGCACGTGTTTTTACTCGACTAGCCTGCGGGATGCATCCTCTAGCACGTGTTTTTACTCTACTAGCCTGCGGGATGCATCCTCTCGCACGTGTTTTTGCCCGACTAGCCTGTGGGATGCATCCTCTAGCACGTGTTTTTACTCGACTAGCCTGCGGGATGCATCCTCTCGCACGTGTTTTTACTCGACTAGCCTGCGGGATGCATCCTCTCGCACGTGTTTTTACTCGACTAGCCTGCGGGATGCATCCTCTCGCACGTGTTTTTACTCGACTAGCCTGCGGGATGCATCCTCTCGCACGCGTTTCTACTCGACTAGCCTGCGGGATGCATCCTCTCGCACGTGTTTTTACTCGACTAGCCTGCGGGATGCATCATCTCGCACGTGTTTTTACTCGACTAGACTGCGGGAAGCATCCTCTAGCACGTGTTTCTACTCGACTAGCCTGCGGGATGCATCCTCTCGCACGTGTTTTTACTCGACTAGCCTGCGGGATGCATCCTCTCGCACGTGTTTTTACTCGACTAGCCTGCGGGATGAATGCTCTCGCAAGTTTTTTTACTCGACTAGGCTGCGGGATGCATCCTCCCGCACGTGTTTTTGCTCGACTAGCCTGCGGGATACATCCTCTCGCACGTGTTTTTACTCAACTAGCCCTGCGGGATGCATCCTCTCGCACGTGTTTTTGCTCGACTATCCTTCGGGATGCATCCTCTCGCACGTGTTTTTACTCGACTAGCCTGCGGGATGCATCCTCCCGCACGCGTTTCTACTCGACTAGCCTGCGGGATGCATCCTCTCGCACGTGTTTTTGCCCGACTAGCCTGTGGGATGCATCCTCTAGCACGTGTTTTTACTCGACTAGCCTGCGGGATGCATACTCTCGCACGTGTTTTTACTCGACTAGCCTGCGGGATGCATCCTCTCGCACGTGTTTTTACTCGACTAGCCTGCGGGATGCATCCTCTCGCACGCGTTTCTACTCGACTAGCCTGCGGGATGCATCCTCTCGCACGTGTTTTTACTCGACTAGCCTGCGGGATGCATCCTCTGACACGTGTTTTTACTCTACTAGCCTGCGGGATGCATCCTCTCGCACGTGTTTTTGCCCGACTAGCCTGCGGGATGCATCCTCTAGCACGTGTTTTTACTCGACTAGCCTGCGGGATGCATCCTCTCGCACGTGTTTTTACTCGACTAGCCTGCGGGGTGCATCCTCTCGCACGTGTTTTTACTCGACTAGCCTGCGGGATGCATCCTCTCGCACGTGTTTTTACTCGACTAGCCTGCGGGATGCATCCTCTCGCACGTGTTTTTACTCGACTAGCCTGCGGGAAGCATCCTCTCGCACGTGTTTTTACTCGACTAGCCTGCGGGATGCATCCTCTCGCACGTGTTTTTACTCGACTAGCCTGCGGGATGAATCCTCTCGCAAGTTTTTTTACTCGACTAGGCTGCGGGATGCATCCTCCCGCACGTGTTTTTGCTCGACTAGCCTGCGGGATACATCCTCTCGCACGTGTTTTTACTCGACTAGCCCTGCGGGATGCATCCTCTCGCACGTGTTTTTGCTCGACTATCCTTCGGGATGCATCCTCTCGCACGTGTTTTTACTCGACTAGCCTGCGGGATGCATCCTCCCGCATGCGTTTCTACTCGACTAGCCTGCGGGATGCATCCTCTCGCACGTGTTTTTGCCCGACTAGCCTGTGGGATGCATCCTCTAGCACGTGTTTTTACTCGACTAGCCTGCGGGATGCATACTCTCGCACGTGTTTTTGCTCGACTAGCCTGCGGGATACATCCTCTCGCACGTGTTTTTACTCAACTAGCCCTGCGGGATGCATCCTCTCGCACGTGTTTTTGCTCGACTATCCTTCGGGATGCATCCTCTCGCACGTGTTTTTACTCGACTAGCCTGCGGGATGCATCCTCCCGCACGCGTTTCTACTCGACTAGCCTGCGGGATGCATCCTCTCGCACGTGTTTTTGCCCGACTAGCCTGTGGGATGCATCCTCTAGCACGTGTTTTTACTCGACTAGCCTGCGGGATGCATCCTCTCGCACGTGTTTTTACTCGACTAGCCTGCGGGATGCATCCTCTCGCACGTGTTTTTACTCGACTAGCCTGCGGGATGCATCCTCTCGCACGTGTTTTTACTCGACTAGCCTGCGGGAAGCATCCTCTCGCACGTGTTTTTACTCGACTAGCCTGCGGGATGCATCCTCTCGCACGTGTTTTTACTCGACTAGCCTGCGGGATGAATCCTCTCGCAAGTTTTTTTACTCGACTAGGCTGCGGGATGCATCCTCCCGCACGTGTTTTTGCTCGACTAGCCTGCGGGATACATCCTCTCGCACGTGTTTTTACTCGACTAGCCCTGCGGGATGCATCCTCTCGCACGTGTTTTTGCTCGACTATCCTTCGGGATGCATCCTCTCGCACGTGTTTTTACTCGACTAGCCTGCGGGATGCATCCTCCCGCATGCGTTTCTACTCGACTAGCCTGCGGGATGCATCCTCTCGCACGTGTTTTTGCCCGACTAGCCTGTGGGATGCATCCTCTAGCACGTGTTTTTACTCGACTAGCCTGCGGGATGCATACTCTCGCACGTGTTTTTGCTCGACTAGCCTGCGGGATACATCCTCTCGCACGTGTTTTTACTCAACTAGCCCTGCGGGATGCATCCTCTCGCACGTGTTTTTGCTCGACTATCCTTCGGGATGCATCCTCTCGCACGTGTTTTTACTCGACTAGCCTGCGGGATGCATCCTCCCGCACGCGTTTCTACTCGACTAGCCTGCGGGATGCATCCTCTCGCACGTGTTTTTGCCCGACTAGCCTGTGGGATGCATCCTCTAGCACGTGTTTTTACTCGACTAGCCTGCGGGATGCATCCTCCCGCACGCGTTTCTACTCGACTAGCCTGCGGGATGAATCCTCTCGCACGTGTTTTTGCCCGACTAGCCTGTGGGATGCATCCTCTAGCACGTGTTTTTACTCGACTAGCCTGCGGGATGCATCCTCTCGCACGTGTTTTTACTCGACTAGCCTGCGGGATGCATCCTCTCGCACGCGTTTCTACTCGACTAGCCTGCGGGATGCATCCTCTCGCACGTGTTTTTGCCCGACTAGCCTGTGGGATGCATCCTCTAGCACGTGTTTTTACTCGACTAGCCTGCGGGATGCATACTCTCGCACGTGTTTTTACTCGACTAGCCTGCGGGATGCATCCTCCCGCACGTGTTTTCGCTCGACTAGCCTGCGGGATGCATCCTCTCGCACGTGTTTTTACTCGACTAGCCCTGCGGGATGCATCCTCTCGCACGTGTTTTTGCTCGACTAGCCTTCGGGATGCATCCTCTCGCACGTGTTTTTACTCGACTAGCCTGCGGGATGCATCCTCTCGCACGCGTTTCTACTCGACTAGCCTGCGGGATGCATCCTCTCGCACGTGTTTTTACTCGACTAGCCTGCGGGATGCATCCTCTAGCACGTGTTTTTACTCTACTAGCCTGCGGGATGCATCCTCTCGCACGTGTTTTTGCCCGACTAGCCTGTGGGATGCATCCTCTAGCACGTGTTTTTACTCGACTAGCCTGCGGGATGCATCCTCTCGCACGTGTTTTTACTCGACTAGCCTGCGGGATGCATCCTCTCGCACGTGTTTTTACTCGACTAGCCTGCGGGATGCATCCTCTCGCACGTGTTTTTACTCGACTAGCCTGCGGGATGCATCCTCTCGCACGCGTTTCTACTCGACTAGCCTGCGGGATGCATCCTCTCGCACGTGTTTTTACTCGACTAGCCTGCGGGATGCATCATCTCGCACGTGTTTTTACTCGACTAGACTGCGGGAAGCATCCTCTAGCACGTGTTTCTACTCGACTAGCCTGCGGGATGCATCCTCTCGCACGTGTTTTTACTCGACTAGCCTGCGGGATGCATCCTCTCGCACGTGTTTTTACTCGACTAGCCTGCGGGATGAATGCTCTCGCAAGTTTTTTTACTCGACTAGGCTGCGGGATGCATCCTCCCGCACGTGTTTTTGCTCGACTAGCCTGCGGGATACATCCACTCGCACGTGTTTTTACTCAACTAGCCCTGCGGGATGCATCCTCTCGCACGTGTTTTTGCTCGACTATCCTTCGGGATGCATCCTCTCGCACGTGTTTTTACTCGACTAGCCTGCGGGATGCATCCTCCCGCACGTGTTTTCGCTCGACTAGCCTGCGGGATGCATCCTCTCGCACGTGTTTTTACTCGACTAGCCCTGCGGGATGCATCCTCTCGCACGTGTTTTTGCTCGACTAGCCTTCGGGATGCATCCTCTCGCACGTGTTTTTACTCGACTAGCCTGCGGGATGCATCCTCTCGCACGCGTTTCTACTCGACTAGCCTGCGGGATGCATCCTCTCGCACGTGTTTTTACTCGACTAGCCTGCGGGATGCATCCTCTAGCACGTGTTTTTACTCTACTAGCCTGCGGGATGCATCCTCTCGCACGTGTTTTTGCCCGACTAGCCTGTGGGATGCATCCTCTAGCACGTGTTTTTACTCGACTAGCCTGCGGGATGCATCCTCTCGCACGTGTTTTTACTCGACTAGCCTGCGGGATGCATCCTCTCGCACGTGTTTTTACTCGACTAGCCTGCGGGATGCATCCTCTCGCACGTGTTTTTACTCGACTAGCCTGCGGGATGCATCCTCTCGCACGCGTTTCTACTCGACTAGCCTGCGGGATGCATCCTCTCGCACGTGTTTTTACTCGACTAGCCTGCGGGATGCATCATCTCGCACGTGTTTTTACTCGACTAGACTGCGGGAAGCATCCTCTAGCACGTGTTTCTACTCGACTAGCCTGCGGGATGCATCCTCTCGCACGTGTTTTTACTCGACTAGCCTGCGGGATGCATCCTCTCGCACGTGTTTTTACTCAACTAGCCCTGCGGGATGCATCCTCTCGCACGTGTTTTTGCTCGACTATCCTTCGGGATGCATCCTCTCGCACGTGTTTTTACTCGACTAGCCTGCGGGATGCATCCTCCCGCACGCGTTTCTACTCGACTAGCCTGCGGGATGCATCCTCTCGCACGTGTTTTTGCCCGACTAGCCTGTGGGATGCATCCTCTAGCACGTGTTTTTACTCGACTAGCCTGCGGGATGCATACTCTCGCACGTGTTTTTACTCGACTAGCCTGCGGGATGCATCCTCTCGCACGTGTTTTTACTCGACTAGCCTGCGGGATGCATCCTCTCGCACGCGTTTCTACTCGACTAGCCTGCGGGATGCATCCTCTCGCACGTGTTTTTACTCGACTAGCCTGCGGGATGCATCCTCTGACACGTGTTTTTACTCTACTAGCCTGCGGGATGCATCCTCTCGCACGTGTTTTTGCCCGACTAGCCTGCGGGATGCATCCTCTAGCACGTGTTTTTACTCGACTAGCCTGCGGGATGCATCCTCTCGCACGTGTTTTTACTCGACTAGCCTGCGGGGTGCATCCTCTCGCACGTGTTTTTACTCGACTAGCCTGCGGGATGCATCCTCTCGCACGTGTTTTTACTCGACTAGCCTGCGGGATGCATCCTCTCGCACGTGTTTTTACTCGACTAGCCTGCGGGAAGCATCCTCTCGCACGTGTTTTTACTCGACTAGCCTGCGGGATGCATCCTCTCGCACGTGTTTTTACTCGACTAGCCTGCGGGATGAATCCTCTCGCAAGTTTTTTTACTCGACTAGGCTGCGGGATGCATCCTCCCGCACGTGTTTTTGCTCGACTAGCCTGCGGGATACATCCTCTCGCACGTGTTTTTACTCGACTAGCCCTGCGGGATGCATCCTCTCGCACGTGTTTTTGCTCGACTATCCTTCGGGATGCATCCTCTCGCACGTGTTTTTACTCGACTAGCCTGCGGGATGCATCCTCCCGCATGCGTTTCTACTCGACTAGCCTGCGGGATGCATCCTCTCGCACGTGTTTTTGCCCGACTAGCCTGTGGGATGCATCCTCTAGCACGTGTTTTTACTCGACTAGCCTGCGGGATGCATACTCTCGCACGTGTTTTTGCTCGACTAGCCTGCGGGATACATCCTCTCGCACGTGTTTTTACTCAACTAGCCCTGCGGGATGCATCCTCTCGCACGTGTTTTTGCTCGACTATCCTTCGGGATGCATCCTCTCGCACGTGTTTTTACTCGACTAGCCTGCGGGATGCATCCTCCCGCACGCGTTTCTACTCGACTAGCCTGCGGGATGCATCCTCTCGCACGTGTTTTTGCTCGACTATCCTTCGGGATGCATCCTCTCGCACGTGTTTTTACTCGACTAGCCTGCGGGATGCATCCTCCCGCATGCGTTTCTACTCGACTAGCCTGCGGGATGCATCCTCTCGCACGTGTTTTTGCCCGACTAGCCTGTGGGATGCATCCTCTAGCACGTGTTTTTACTCGACTAGCCTGCGGGATGCATACTCTCGCACGTGTTTTTGCTCGACTAGCCTGCGGGATACATCCTCTCGCACGTGTTTTTACTCAACTAGCCCTGCGGGATGCATCCTCTCGCACGTGTTTTTGCTCGACTATCCTTCGGGATGCATCCTCTCGCACGTGTTTTTACTCGACTAGCCTGCGGGATGCATCCTCCCGCACGCGTTTCTACTCGACTAGCCTGCGGGATGCATCCTCTCGCACGTGTTTTTGCCCGACTAGCCTGTGGGATGCATCCTCTAGCACGTGTTTTTACTCGACTAGCCTGCGGGATGCATACTCTCGCACGTGTTTTTACTCGACTAGCCTGCGGGATGCATCCTCTCGCACGTGTTTTTACTCGACTAGCCTGCGGGATGCATCCTCTCGCACGCGTTTCTACTCGACTAGCCTGCGGGATGCATCCTCTCGCACGTGTTTTTACTCGACTAGCCTGCGGGATGCATCCTCTGACACGTGTTTTTACTCTACTAGCCTGCGGGATGCATCCTCTCGCACGTGTTTTTGCCCGACTAGCCTGCGGGATGCATCCTCTAGCACGTGTTTTTACTCGACTAGCCTGCGGGATGCATCCTCTCGCACGTGTTTTTACTCGACTAGCCTGCGGGGTGCATCCTCTCGCACGTGTTTTTACTCGACTAGCCTGCGGGATGCATCCTCTCGCACGTGTTTTTACTCGACTAGCCTGCGGGATGCATCCTCTCGCACGTGTTTTTACTCGACTAGCCTGCGGGAAGCATCCTCTCGCACGTGTTTTTACTCGACTAGCCTGCGGGATGCATCCTCTCGCACGTGTTTTTACTCGACTAGCCTGCGGGATGAATCCTCTCGCAAGTTTTTTTACTCGACTAGGCTGCGGGATGCATCCTCCCGCACGTGTTTTTGCTCGACTAGCCTGCGGGATACATCCTCTCGCACGTGTTTTTACTCGACTAGCCCTGCGGGATGCATCCTCTCGCACGTGTTTTTACTCGACTAGCCTGCGGGATGCATCCTCTCGCACGTGTTTTTACTCGACTAGCCTGCGGGATGCATCCTCTCGCACGTGTTTTTACTCGACTAGCCTGCGGGATGCATCCTCTCGCACGCGTTTCTACTCGACTAGCCTGCGGGATGCATCCTCTCGCACGTGTTTTTACTCGACTAGCCTGCGGGATGCATCATCTCGCACGTGTTTTTACTCGACTAGACTGCGGGAAGCATCCTCTAGCACGTGTTTCTACTCGACTAGCCTGCGGGATGCATCCTCTCGCACGTGTTTTTACTCGACTAGCCTGCGGGATGCATCCTCTCGCACGTGTTTTTACTCGACTAGCCTGCGGGATGAATGCTCTCGCAAGTTTTTTTACTCGACTAGGCTGCGGGATGCATCCTCCCGCACGTGTTTTTGCTCGACTAGCCTGCGGGATACATCCTCTCGCACGTGTTTTTACTCAACTAGCCCTGCGGGATGCATCCTCTCGCACGTGTTTTTGCTCGACTATCCTTCGGGATGCATCCTCTCGCACGTGTTTTTACTCGACTAGCCTGCGGGATGCATCCTCCCGCACGCGTTTCTACTCGACTAGCCTGCGGGATGCATCCTCTCGCACGTGTTTTTGCCCGACTAGCCTGTGGGATGCATCCTCTAGCACGTGTTTTTACTCGACTAGCCTGCGGGATGCATACTCTCGCACGTGTTTTTACTCGACTAGCCTGCGGGATGCATCCTCTCGCACGTGTTTTTACTCGACTAGCCTGCGGGATGCATCCTCTCGCACGCGTTTCTACTCGACTAGCCTGCGGGATGCATCCTCCCGCACGTGTTTTTACTCGACTAGCCTGCGGGATGCATCCTCTGACACGTGTTTTTACTCTACTAGCCTGCGGGATGCATCCTCTCGCACGTGTTTTTGCCCGACTAGCCTGCGGGATGCATCCTCTAGCACGTGTTTTTACTCGACTAGCCTGCGGGATGCATCCTCTCGCACGTGTTTTTACTCGACTAGCCTGCGGGGTGCATCCTCTCGCACGTGTTTTTACTCGACTAGCCTGCGGGATGCATCCTCTCGCACGTGTTTTTACTCGACTAGCCTGCGGGATGCATCCTCTCGCACGTGTTTTTACTCGACTAGCCTGCGGGAAGCATCCTCTCGCACGTGTTTTTACTCGACTAGCCTGCGGGATGCATCCTCTCGCACGTGTTTTTACTCGACTAGCCTGCGGGATGAATCCTCTCGCAAGTTTTTTTACTCGACTAGGCTGCGGGATGCATCCTCCCGCACGTGTTTTTGCTCGACTAGCCTGCGGGATACATCCTCTCGCACGTGTTTTTACTCGACTAGCCCTGCGGGATGCATCCTCTCGCACGTGTTTTTGCTCGACTATCCTTCGGGATGCATCCTCTCGCACGTGTTTTTACTCGACTAGCCTGCGGGATGCATCCTCCCGCATGCGTTTCTACTCGACTAGCCTGCGGGATGCATCCTCTCGCACGTGTTTTTGCCCGACTAGCCTGTGGGATGCATCCTCTAGCACGTGTTTTTACTCGACTAGCCTGCGGGATGCATACTCTCGCACGTGTTTTTGCTCGACTAGCCTGCGGGATACATCCTCTCGCACGTGTTTTTACTCAACTAGCCCTGCGGGATGCATCCTCTCGCACGTGTTTTTGCTCGACTATCCTTCGGGATGCATCCTCTCGCACGTGTTTTTACTCGACTAGCCTGCGGGATGCATCCTCCCGCACGCGTTTCTACTCGACTAGCCTGCGGGATGCATCCTCTCGCACGTGTTTTTGCCCGACTATCCTGTGGGATGCATCCTCTAGCACGTGTTTTTACTCGACTAGCCTGCGGGATGCATACTCTCGCACGTGTTTTTACTCGACTAGCCTGCGGGATGCATCCTCTCGCACGTGTTTTTACTCGACTAGCCTGCGGGATGCATCCTCTCGCACGCGTTTCTACTCGACTAGCCTGCGGGATGCATCCTCTCGCACGTGTTTTTACTCGACTAGCCTGCGGGATGCATCCTCTGACACGTGTTTTTACTCTACTAGCCTGCGGGATGCATCCTCTCGCACGTGTTTTTGCCCGACTAGCCTGCGGGATGCATCCTCTAGCACGTGTTTTTACTCGACTAGCCTGCGGGATGCATCCTCTCGCACGTGTTTTTACTCGACTAGCCTGCGGGGTGCATCCTCTCGCACGTGTTTTTACTCGACTAGCCTGCGGGATGCATCCTCTCGCACGTGTTTTTACTCGACTAGCCTGCGGGATGCATCCTCTCGCACGTGTTTTTACTCGACTAGCCTGCGGGAAGCATCCTCTCGCACGTGTTTTTACTCGACTAGCCTGCGGGATGCATCCTCTCGCACGTGTTTTTACTCGACTAGCCTGCGGGATGAATCCTCTCGCAAGTTTTTTTACTCGACTAGGCTGCGGGATGCATCCTCCCGCACGTGTTTTTGCTCGACTAGCCTGCGGGATACATCCTCTCGCACGTGTTTTTACTCGACTAGCCCTGCGGGATGCATCCTCTCGCACGTGTTTTTGCTCGACTATCCTTCGGGATGCATCCTCTCGCACGTGTTTTTACTCGACTAGCCTGCGGGATGCATCCTCCCGCATGCGTTTCTACTCGACTAGCCTGCGGGATGCATCCTCTCGCACGTGTTTTTGCCCGACTAGCCTGTGGGATGCATCCTCTAGCACGTGTTTTTACTCGACTAGCCTGCGGGATGCATACTCTCGCACGTGTTTTTACTCGACTAGCCTGCGGGATGCATCCTCTCGCACGTGTTTTTACTCGACTAGCCTGCGGGATGCATCCTCTCGCACGTGTTTTTACTCGACTAGCCTGCGGGATGCATCCTCTCGCACGTGTTTTTACTCGACTAGCCTGCGGGATGCATCCTCTCGCACGTGTTTTTACTCGACTAGCCTGCGGGATGCATCCTCTCTCACGTGTTTTTATCCGAATAGCCTGCGGGATGCATCCTCTCGCACGTGTTTTTACTCGACTATCCTTCGGGATGCATCCTCTCGCACGTGTTTTTACTCGACTAGCCTGCGGGATGCATCCTCCCGCACGCGTTTCTACTCGACTAGCCTGCGGGATGCATCCTCTCGCACGTGTTTTTGCCCGACTAGCCTGTGGGATGCATCCTCTAGCACGTGTTTTTACTCGACTAGCCTGCGGGATGCATCCTCTCGCACGTGTTTCTACTCGACTAGCCTGCGGGATGCATCCTCTCGCACGTGTTTTTACTTGACTAGCCTGCGGGATGCATCCTCTCGCACGTGTTTTTACTCGACTAGCCTGCGGGATGCATCCTCTTGCACGTGTTTTTACTCGACTAGCCTGCGGGATGCATCCTCTCGCACGTGTTTTTACTAGACTAGCCTGCGGGATGCATCCTCTAGCACGTGTTTTTACTCGACTAGGCTGCGGGATGCATCCTCTATCACGTGTTTTTACTCGACTAGCTTGCGGGATGAATCCTCTCGCACGTTTTTTTACTCAACTAGCCTGCGGGATGCATCCTCCAGCACGTGTTTTTGCTCGACTAGCCTGCGGGATGCATCCTCTGGCACGTGTTTTTGCTCGACTAGCCTGCGGGATGCATCCTCTCGCACGTGTTTTTACTCGACTAGCCCTGCGGGATGCATCCTCTCGCACGTGTTTTTGCTCGACTAGCCTGCGGGATGCATCCTCTCGCACGTGTTTTTACTCGACTAGCCTGCGGGATGCATCCTCTCGCACGCGTTTCTACTCGACTAGCCTGCGGGATGCATCCTCTCGCACGTGTTTTTGCCCGACTAGCCTGCGGGATGCATCCTCTAGCACGTGTTTTTACTCGACTAGCCTGCGGGATGCATCCTCTCGCACGTGTTTTTACTCGACTAGCCTGCGGGGTGCATCCTCTCGCACGTGTTTTTACTCGACTAGCCTGCGGGATGCATCCTCTCGCACGTGTTTTTACTCGACTAGCCTGCGGGATGCATCCTCTCGCACGTGTTTTTACTCGACTAGCCTGCGGGAAGCATCCTCTCGCACGTGTTTTTACTCGACTAGCCTGCGGGATGCAACCTCTCGCACGTGTTTTTACTCGACTAGCCTGCGGGATGCATCCTCTCGCACGTGTTTTTGCTCGACTAGCCTGCGGGATGCATCCTCTCACACGTGTTTTTGCTCGACTAGCCATGCGCATCCCACAAAACTTGCGCATGCGCATCCCACAAAACCTCGCACGTGTTTTTACTCGACTAGCCTGCGGGAAGCATCCTCTCGCACGTGTTTTTAGTCGACTAGCCTGCGGGATGCATCCTCTCGCACGTGTTTTTACTCGACTAGCCTGCGAGATGCATCCTCTCGCACGTGTTTTTACTCGACTATCCTGCGGGATGCATCCTCTCGCACGTGTTTTTACTCGACTAGCCTGCGGGATGCATCCTCTCGCACGCGTTTCTACTCGACTAGCCTGCGGGATGCATCCTCTCGTACGTGTTTTTACTCGACTAGCCTGCGGGATGCATCCTCTCGCACGTGTTTTTACTCTACTAGCCTGCGGGATGCATCCTCTCGCACGTGTTTTTGCCCGACTAGCCTGTGGGATGCATCCTCTAGCACGTATTTTTACTCGACTAGCCTGCGGGATGCATCCTCTCGCACGTGTTTTTACTCGACTAGCCTGCGGGATGCATCCTCTCGCACGTGTTTTTACTCGACTAGCCTGCGGGATGCATCCTCTCGCACGTGTTTTTACTCGACTAGCCTGCGGGATGCATCCTCTCGCACGAGTTTCTACTCGACTCGCCTGCGGGATGCATCCTCTCGCACGTGTTTTTACTCGACTAGCCTGCGGGATGCATCATCTCGCACGTGTTTTTACTCGACTAGCCTGCGGGAAGCATCCTCTAGCACGTGTTTCTACTCGACTAGCCTGCGGGATGCACCCTCTCGCACGTGTTTTTACTCGACTAGCCTGCGGGATGCATCCTCTCGCACGTGTTTTTACTCGACTAGCCTGCGGGATGCATCCTCTCGCACGTGTTTTTACTCGACTAGCCTGCGGGATGCATCCTCTCGCACGTGTTTTTACTCGACTAGCCTGCGGGATGCATCCTCTAGCACGTGTTTTTACTCGACTAGCCTGCGGGATGCATCCTCTATCACGTGTTTTTACTCGACTAGCCTGCGGGTTGAATCCTCTCGCACGTTTTTTTACTCGACTAGCCTGCGGGATGCATCCTCCCGCACGTGTTTTTGCTCGACTATCCTGCGGGATGCATCCTCTGGCACGTGTTTTTGCTCGACTAGCCTTCGGGATGCATCCTCTCGCACGTGTTTTTACTCGACTAGCCCTGCGGGATGCATCCTCTCGCACGTGTTTTTGCTCGACTAGCCTGCGGGATGCATCCTCTCGCACGTGTTTTTACTCGACTAGCCTGCGGGATGCATCCTCTCGCACGCGTTTCTACTCGACTAGCCTGCGTGATGCATCCTCTCGCACGTGTTTTTACTCGACTAGCCTGCGGGATGCATCCTCTCGCACGTGTTTTTACTCGACTAGCCTGCGGGAAGCATCCTCTAGCACGTGTTTCTACTCGACTAGCCTGCGGGGTGCATCCTCTCGCACGTGTGTTTACTCGACTAGCCTGCGGGATGCATCCTCTCGCACGTGTTTTTACTCGACTAGCCTGCGGGATGCATCCTCTAGCACGTGTTTTTACTCGACTAGCCTGCGGGATGCATCCTCTAGCACGTGTTTTTACTCGACTAGCCTGCGGGATGAATCCTCTCGCAAGTTTTTTTACTCGACTAGGCTGCGGGATGCATCCTCCCGCACGTGTTTTTGCTCGACTAGCCTGCGGGATGCATCCTCTCGCACGTGTTTTTACTCGACTAGCCTGCGGGATGCATCATCTCGCACGTGTTTTTACTCGACTAGCCTGCGGGAAGCATCCTCTAGCACGTGTTTCTACTCGACTAGCCTGCGCGATGCATCCTCTCGCACGTATTTTTACTCGACTAGCCTGCGGGATGCATCCTCTCGCACGTGTTTTTACTCGACTAGCCTGCGGGATGCATCCTCTCTCACGTGTTTTTATCCGAATAGCCTGCGGGATGCATCCTCTCGCACGTGTTTTTACTCGACTAGCCTGCGGGATGCATCCTCTCGCACGTGTTTTTATTCGACTAGCCTGCGGGATGCATCATCTCGCACGTGTTTTTACTCGACTAGCCTGCGGGAAGCATCCTCTAGCACGTGTTTCTACTCGACTAGCCTGCGGGATGCATCCTCTCGCACGTGTTTTTACTCGACTAGCCTGCGGGATGCATCCTCTCGCACGTGTTTTTACTCGACTAGCCTTCGGGATGCATCCTCTCGCACGTGTTTTTACTCGACTAGCCTGCGGGATGCATCCTCCCGCATGCGTTTCTACTCGACTAGCCTGCGGGATGCATCCTCTCGCACGTGTTTTTGCCCGACTAGCCTGTGGGATGCATCCTCTAGCACGTGTTTTTACTCGACTAGCCTGCGGGATGCATACTCTCGCACGTGTTTTTACTCGACTAGCCTGCGGGATGCATCCCCTCGCACGTGTTTTTACTCGACTAGCCTGCGGGATGCATCCTCTCGCACGTGTTTTTACTCGACTAGCCTGCGGGATGCATCCTCTCGCACGTGTTTTTACTCGACTAGCCTGCGGGATGCATCCTCTCGCACGTGTTTTTACTCGACTAGCCTGCGGGATGCATCCTCTCTCACGTGTTTTTATCCGAATAGCCTGCGGGCTGCATCCTCTCGCACGTGTTTTTACTCGACTATCCTTCGGGATGCATCCTCTCGCACGTGTTTTTACTCGACTAGCCTGCGGGATGCATCCTCCCGCACGCGTTTCTACTCGACTAGCCTGCGGGATGCATCCTCTCGCACGTGTTTTTGCCCGACTAGCCTGTGGGATGCATCCTCTAGCACGTGTTTTTACTCGACTAGCCTGCGGGATGCATCCTTTCGCAATGTGTTTTTACTCGACTAGCCTGCGGGATGCATCCTCTCGCACGTGTTTTTACTCGACTAGCCTGCGGGATGCATCCTCTCGCACGTGTTTTTACTCGACTAGCCTGCGGGATGCATCCTCTCGCACGCGTTTCTACTCGACTAGCCTGCGGGATGCATCCTCTTGCACGTGTTTTTACTCGACTAGCCTGCGGGATGCATCATCTCGCACGTGTTTTTACTCGACTAGCCTGCGGGAAGCATCCTCTAGCACGTGTTTCTACTCGACTAGCCTGCGGGATGCATCCTCTCGCACGTGTTTTTACTTGACTAGCCTGCGGGATGCATCCTCTCGCACGTGTTTTTACTCGACTAGCCTGCGGGATGCATCCTCTCGCACGTGTTTTTACTAGACTAGCCTGCGGGATGCATCCTCTAGCACGTGTTTTTACTCGACTAGGCTGCGGGATGCATCCTCTATCACGTGTTTTTACTCGACTAGCTTGCGGGATGAATCCTCTCGCACGTTTTTTTACTCGACTAGCCTGCGGGATGCATCCTCCCGCACGTGTTTTTGCTCGACTAGCCTGCGGGATGCATCCTCTGGCACGTGTTTTTGCTCGACTAGCCTGCGGGATGCATCCTCTCGCACGTGTTTTTACTCGACTAGCCCTGCGGGATGCATCCTCTCGCACGTGTTTTTGCTCGACTAGCCTGCGGGATGCATCCTCTCGCACGTGTTTTTACTCGACTAGCCTGCGGGATGCATCCTCTCGCACGCGTTTCTACTCGACTAGCCTGCGGGATGCATCCTCTCGCACGTGTTTTTGCCCGACTAGCCTGCGGGATGCATCCTCTAGCACGTGTTTTTACTCGACTAGCCTGCGGGATGCATCCTCTCGCACGTGTTTTTACTCGACTAGCCTGCGGGGTGCATCCTCTCGCACGTGTTTTTACTCGACTAGCCTGCGGGATGCATCCTCTCGCACGTGTTTTTACTCGACTAGCCTGCGGGATGCATCCTCTCGCACGTGTTTTTACTCGACTAGCCTGCGGGAAGCATCCTCTCGCACGTGTTTTTACTCGACTAGCCTGCGGGATGCAACCTCTCGCACGTGTTTTTACTCGACTAGCCTGCGGGATGCATCCTCTCGCACGTGTTTTTGCTCGACTAGCCTGCGGGATGCATCCTCTCACACGTGTTTTTGCTCGACTAGCCATGCGCATCCCACAAAACCTGCGCATGCGCATCCCACAAAACCTCGCACGTGTTTTTACTCGACTAGCCTGCGGGAAGCATCCTCTCGCACGTGTTTTTAGTCGACTAGCCTGCGGGATGCATCCTCTCGCACGTGTTTTTACTCGACTAGCCTGCGAGATGCATCCTCTCGCACGTGTTTTTACTCGACTATCCTGCGGGATGCATCCTCTCGCACGTGTTTTTACTCGACTAGCCTGCGGGATGCATCCTCTCGCACGTGTTTTACTCGACTATCCTGCGGGAAGCATCCTCTCGCAAGTGTTTTTACTCGACTAGCCTGCGAGATGCATCCTCTCGCACGTGTTTTTACTCGACTAGCCTGCGGGATGCATCCTCTCGCATGTGTTTTTACTCGACTAGCCTGCGGGATGCATCCTCTCGCACGTGTTTTTACTCGACTAGCCTGCGGGATGCATCCTCTCGCACGTGTTTTTACTCGACTAGCCTGCGGGATGCATCCTCTCGCACGTGTTTTTACTCGACTAGCCTGCGGGATGCATCCTCTCGCACGTGTTTTTACTCGACTAGCCTGCGGGATGCATCCTCTCGCACGTGTTTTTGCTCGACTAGCCTTCGGGATGCATCCTCTCGCACGTGTTTTTACTCGACTAGCCTGCGGGATGCATCCTCTCGCACGCGTTTCTACTCGACTAGCCTGCGGGATGCATCCTCTCGTACGTGTTTTTACTCGACTAGCCTGCGGGATGCATCCTCTCGCACGTGTTTTTACTCTACTAGCCTGCGGGATGCATCCTCTCGCACGTGTTTTTGCCCGACTAGCCTGTGGGATGCATCCTCTAGCACGTATTTTTACTCGACTAGCCTGCGGGATGCATCCTCTCGCACGTGTTTTTACTCGACTAGCCTGCGGGATGCATCCTCTCGCACGTGTTTTTACTCGACTAGCCTGCGGGATGCATCCTCTCGCACGTGTTTTTACTCGACTAGCCTGCGGGATGCATCCTCTCGCACGAGTTTCTACTCGACTCGCCTGCGGGATGCATCCTCTCGCACGTGTTTTTACTCGACTAGCCTGCGGGATGCATCATCTCGCACGTGTTTTTACTGGACTAGCCTGCGGGAAGCATCCTCTAGCACGTGTTTCTACTCGACTAGCCTGCGGGATGCACCCTCTCGCACGTGTTTTTACTCGACTAGCCTGCGGGATGCATCCTCTCGCACGTGTTTTTACTCGACTAGCCTGCGGGATGCATCCTCTCGCACGTGTTTTTACTCGACTAGCCTGCGGGATGCATCCTCTCGCACGTGTTTTTACTCGACTAGCCTGCGGGATGCATCCTCTAGCACGTGTTTTTACTCGACTAGCCTGCGGGATGCATCCTCTATCACGTGTTTTTACTCGACTAGCCTGCGGGTTGAATCCTCTCGCACGTTTTTTTACTCGACTAGCCTGCGGGATGCATCCTCCCGCACGTGTTTTTGCTCGACTATCCTGCGGGATGCATCCTCTGGCACGTGTTTTTGCTCGACTAGCCTGCGGGATGCATCCTCTCGCACGTGTTTTTACTCGACTAGCCCTGCGGGATGCATCCTCTCGCACGTGTTTTTGCTCGACTAGCCTGCGGGATGCATCCTCTCGCACGTGTTTTTACTCGACTAGCCTGCGGGATGCATCCTCTCGCACGCGTTTCTACTCGACTAGCCTGCGTGATGCATCCTCTCGCACGTGTTTTTACTCGACTAGCCTGCGGGATGCATCCTCTCGCACGTGTTTTTACTCGACTAGCCTGCGGGAAGCATCCTCTAGCACGTGTTTCTACTCGACTAGCCTGCGGGATGCATCCTCTCGCACGTGTGTTTACTCGACTAGCCTGCGGGATGCATCCTCTCGCACGTGTTTTTACTCGACTAGCCTGCGGGATGCATCCTCTAGCACGTGTTTTTACTCGACTAGCCTGCGGGATGCATCCTCTAGCACGTGTTTTTACTCGACTAGCCTGCGGGATGAATCCTCTCGCAAGTTTTTTTACTCGACTAGGCTGCGGGATGCATCCTCCCGCACGTGTTTTTGCTCGACTAGCCTGCGGGATGCATCCTCTCGCACGTGTTTTTACTCGACTAGCCTGCGGGATGCATCATCTCGCACGTGTTTTTACTCGACTAGCCTGCGGGAAGCATCCTCTAGCACGTGTTTCTACTCGACTAGCCTGCGGGATGCATCCTCTCGCACGTATTTTTACTCGACTAGCCTGCGGGATGCATCCTCTCGCACGTGTTTTTACTCGACTAGCCTGCGGGATGCATCCTCTCTCACGTGTTTTTATCCGAATAGCCTGCGGGATGCATCCTCTCGCACGTGTTTTTACTCGACTAGCCTGCGGGATGCATCCTCTCGCACGTGTTTTTATTCGACTAGCCTGCGGGATGCATACTCTCGCACGTGTTTTTACTCGACTAGCCTGCGGGATGCATCCTCCCGCACGTGTTTTTGCTCGACTAGCCTGCGGGATGCATCCTCTCGCACGTGTTTTTACTCGACTAGCCCTGCGGGATGCATCCTCTCGCACGTGTTTTGCTCGACTAGCCTGCGGGATGAATCCTCTCGCACGTTTTTTTACTCGACTAGCCTGCGGGATGCATCCTCTCGCACGCGTTTCTACTCGACTAGCCTGCGGGATGCATCCTCTCGCACGTGTTTTTACTCGACTAGCCTGCGGGATGCATCCTCTCGCACGTGTTTTTACTCGACTAGCCTGCGGGATGCATCCTCTCGCACGCGTTTCTACTCGACTAGCCTGCGGGATGCATCCTCTCGCACGTGTTTTTACTCGACTAGCCTGCGGCATGCATCCTCTCGCACGTGTTTTTACTCTACTAGCCTGCGGGATGCATCCTCTCGCACGTGTTTTTGCCCGACTAGCCTGTGGGATGCATCCTCTAGCACGTGTTTTTACTCTACTAGCCTGCGGGATGCATCCTCTCGCACGTGTTTTTGCCCGACTAGCCTGTGGGATGCATCCTCTAGCACGTGTTTTTACTCGACTAGCCTGCGGGATGCATACTCTCGCACGTGTTTTTACTCGACTAGCCTGCGGGATGCATCCTCTCGCACGTGTTTTTGCTCGACTAGCCTTCGGGATGCATCCTCTCGCACGTGTTTTTAATCGACTAGCCTGCGGGATGCATCCTCTCGCACGCGTTTCTACTCGACTAGCCTGCGGGATGCATCCTCTCGCACGTGTTTTTACTCGACTAGCCTGCGGGATGCATCCTCTCGCACGTGTTTTTACTCTACTAGCCTGCGGGATGCATCCTCTCGCACGTGTTTTTGCCCGACTAGCCTGTGGGATGCATCCTCTAGCACGTGTTTTTACTCGACTAGCCTGCGGGATGCATCCTCCCGCACGTGTTTTTACTCGACTAGCCTGCGGGA
Organism: Lasioglossum baleicum; assembly: GCF_051020765.1. Taxonomy (NCBI): domain Eukaryota; kingdom Metazoa; phylum Arthropoda; class Insecta; order Hymenoptera; family Halictidae; genus Lasioglossum; species Lasioglossum baleicum. The sequence goes on along the minus strand of NW_027469310.1, from coordinate 32,179 downwards.
TGCATCCTCTCGCACGTGTTTTTACTCGACTAGCCTGCGGGATGCATCCTCTCGCACGTGTTTTTACTCGACTAGCCTGCGGGATGCATCCTCTCGCACGCGTTTCTACTCGACTAGCCTGCGGGATGCATCCTCTCGCACGTGTTTTTACTCGACTAGCCTGCGGGATGCATCATCTCGCACGTGTTTTTACTCGACTAGCCTGCGGGAAGCATCCTCTAGCACGTGTTTCTACTCGACTAGCCTGCGGGATGCATCCTCTCGCACGTGTTTTTACTCGACTAGCCTGCGGGATGCATCCTCTCGCACGTGTTTTTACTCGACTAGCCTGCGGGATGCATCCTCTTGCACGTGTTTTTACTCGACTAGCCTGCGGGATGCATCCTCTCGCACGTGTTTTTACTCGACTAGCCTGCGGGATGCATCCTCTAGCACGTGTTTTTACTCGACTAGCCGGCGGGATGCATCCTCTATCACGTGTTTTTACTCGACTAGCCTGCGGGATGAATCCTCTTGCACGTTTTTTTACTCGACTAGCCTGCGGGATGCATCCTCCCGCACGTGTTTTTGCTCGACAAGCCTGCGGGATGCATCCTCTGGCACGTGTTTTTGCTCGACTAGCCTGCGGGATGCATCCTCTCGCACGTGTTTTTACTCGACTAGCCCTGCGGGATGCATCCTCTCGCACGTGTTTTTGCTCGACTAGCCTGCGGGATGCATCCTCTCGCACGTGTTTTTACTCGACTAGCCTGCGGGATGCATCCTCTCGCACGCGTTTCTACTCGACTAGCCTGCGGGATGCATCCTCTCGCACGTGTTTTTACTCGACTAGCCTGCGGGATGCATCCTCTGACACGTGTTTTTACTCTACTAGCCTGCGGGGTGCATCCTCTCGCACGTGTTTTTGCCCGACTAGCCTGCGGGATGCATCCTCTAGCACGTGTTTTTACTCGACTAGCCTGCGGGATGCATCCTATCGCACGTGTTTTTACTCGACTAGCCTGCGGGGTGCATCCTCTCGCACGTGTTTTTACTCGACTAGCCTGCGGGATGCATCCTCTCGCACGTGTTTTTACTCGACTAGCCTGCGGGATGCATCCTCTCGCACGTGTTTTTACTCGACTAGCCTGCGGGATGCATCCTCTCGCACGTGTTTTTACTCGACTAGCCTGCGGGATGCATCCTCTCGCACGTGTTTTTACTCGACTAGCCTGCGGGATGCATCCTCTCGCACGTGTTTTTACTCGACTAGCCTGCGGGATGCATCCTCTCGCACGCGTTTCTACTCGACTAGCCTGCGGGATGCATCCTCTCGCACGTGTTTTTACTCGACTAGCCTGCGGGATGCATCCTCTGGCACGTGTTTTTACTCGACTAGGCTGCGGGATGCATCATCTCGCACGTGTTTTTACTCGACTAGCCTGCGGGAAGCATCCTCTAGCACGTGTTTCTACTCGACTAGCCTGCGGGATGCATCCTCTCGCACGTGTTTTTACTCGACTAGCCTGCGGGATGCATCCTCTCGCACGTGTTTTTGCTCGACTAGCCTGCGGGATGCATCCTCTCGCACGAGTTTCTACTCGACTAGCCTGCGGGATGCATCCTCTCGCACGTGTTTTTACTCGACTAGCCTGCGGGATGCATCATCTCGCACGTGTTTTTACTCGACTAGCCTGCGGGAAGCATCCTCTAGCACGTGTTTTTATCCGAATAGCCTGCGGGATGCATCCTCTCGCACGTGTTTTTACTCGACTAGCCTGCGGGATGCATCCTCTCGCATGTGTTTTTATCCGAATAGCCTGCGGGATGCATCCTCTCGCACGTGTTTTTACTCGACTAGCCTGCGGGATGCATCCTCTCGCACGTGTTTTTACTCGACTATCCTGCGGGATGCATCCTCTCGCACGTGTTTTTACTCGACTATCCTGCGGGAAGCATCCTCTCGCAAGTGTTTTTACTCGACTAGCCTGCGAGATGCATCCTCTCGCACGTGTTTTTACTCGACTAGCCTGCGGGATGCATCCTCTCGCATGTGTTTTTACTCGACTAGCCTGCGGGATGCATCCTCTCGCACGTGTTTTTACTCGACTAGCCTGCGGGATGCATCCTCTCGCACGTGTTTTTACTCGACTAGCCTGCGGGATGCATCCTCTCGCACGTGTTTTTACTCGACTAGCCTGCGGGATGCATCCTCTCGCACGTGTTTTTACTCGACTAGCCTGCGGGATGCATCCTCTCGCACGCGTTTCTACTCGACTAGCCTCCGGGATGCATCCTCTCGCACGTGTTTTTACTCGACTAGCCTGCGGGATGCATCCTCTCGCACGTGTTTTTACTCTACTAGCCTGCGGGATGCATCCTCTCGCACGTGTTTTTGCCCGACTAGCCTGTGGGATGCATCCTCTAGCACGTGTTTTTACTCGACTAGCCTGCGGGATGCATCCTCTCGCACGTGTTTTTACTCGACTAGCCTGCGGGATGCATCATCTCGCACGTGTTTTTACTCGACTAGCCTGCGGGATGCATCCTCTCGCACGTGTTTTTACTCGACTAGCCTGCGGGATGCATCCTCTCGCACGCGTTTCTACTCGACTAGCCTGCGGGATGCATCATCTCGCACGTGTTTTTACTCGACTAGCCTGCGGGAAGCATCCTCTAGCACGTGTTTTTACTCGACTAGCCGGCGGGATGCATCCTCTATCACGTGTTTTTACTCGACTAGCCTGCGGGATGAATCCTCTCGCACGTTTTTTTACTCGACTAGCCTGCGGGATGCATCCTCCCGCACGTGTTTTTGCTCGACTAGCCTGCGGGATGCATCCTCTGGCACGTGTTTTTGCTCGACTAGCCTGCGGGATGCATCCTCTCGCATGTGTTTTTACTCGACTAGCCCTGCGGGATGCATCCTCTCGCACGTGTTTTTGCTCGACTAGCCTGCGGGATGCATCCTCTCGCACGTGTTTTTACTCGACTAGCCTGCGGGATGCATCCTCTCGCACGCGTTTCTACTCGACTAGCCTGCGGGATGCATCCTCTCGCACGTGTTTTTACTCGACTAGCCTGCGGGATGCATCCTCTGACACGTGTTTTTACTCTACTAGCCTGCGGGGTGCATCCTCTCGCACGTGTTTTTGCCCGACTAGCCTGCGGGATGCATCCTCTAGCACGTGTTTTTACTCGACTAGCCTGCGGGATGCATCCTCTCGCACGTGTTTTTACTCGACTAGCCTGCGGGGTGCATCCTCTCGCACGTGTTTTTACTCGACTAGCCTGCGGGATGCATCCTCTCGCACGTGTTTTTACTCGACTAGCCTGCGGGATGCATCCTCTCGCACGTGTTTTTACTCGACTAGCCTGCGGGAAGCATCCTCTCGCACGTGTTTTTACTCGACTAGCCTGCGGGATGCATCCTCTCGCACGTGTTTTTGCTCGACTAGCCTGCGGGATGCATCCTCTCACACGTGTTTTTGCTCGACTAGCCATGCGCATCCCACAAAACCTGCGCATGCGCATCCCACAAAACCTCGCACGTGTTTTTACTCGACTAGCCTGCGGGAAGCATCCTCTCGCACGTGTTTTTAGTCGACTAGCCTGCGGGATGCATCCTCTCGCACGTGTTTTTACTCGACTAGCCTGCGAGATGCATCCTCTCGCACGTGTTTTTACTCGACTATCCTGCGGGATGCATCCTCTCGCACGTGTTTTTACTCGACTAGCCTGCGGGATGCATCCTCTCGCACGTGTTTTTACTCGACTAGCCTGCGGGAAGCATCCTCTCGCACGTGTTTTTACTCGACTAGCCTGCGGGATGCATCCTCTCGCACGTGTTTTTACTCGACTAGCCTGCGGGATGCATCCTCTCGCACGTGTTTTTGCTCGACTAGCCTGCGGGATGCATCCTCTCACACGTGTTTTTGCTCGACTAGCCATGCGCATCCCACAAAACCTGCGCATGCGCATCCCACAAAACCTCGCACGTGTTTTTACTCGACTAGCCTGCGGGAAGCATCCTCTCGCACGTGTTTTTAGTCGACTAGCCTGCGGGATGCATCCTCTCGCACGTGTTTTTACTCGACTAGCCTGCGAGATGCATCCTCTCGCACGTGTTTTTACTCGACTATCCTGCGGGATGCATCCTCTCGCACGTGTTTTTACTCGACTAGCCTGCGGGATGCATCCTCTCGCACGTGTTTTTACTCGACTATCCTGCGGGAAGCATCCTCTCGCAAGTGTTTTTACCCGACTAGCCTGCGAGATGCATCCTCTCGCACGTGTTTTTACTCGACTAGCCTGCGGGATGCATCCTCTCGCATGTGTTTTTACTCGACTAGGCTGCGGGATGCATCATCTCGCACGTGTTTTTACTCGACTAGCCTGCGGGAAGCATCCTCTAGCACGTGTTTCTACTCGACTAGCCTGCGGGATGCATCCTCTCGCACGTGTTTTTACTCGACTAGCCTGCGGGATGCATCCTCTCGCACGTGTTTTTGCTCGACTAGCCTTCGGGATGCATCCTCTCGCACGTGTTTTTACTCGACTAGCCTGCGGGATGCATCCTCTCGCACGCGTTTCTACTCGACTAGCCTGCGGGATGCATCCTCTCGCACGTGTTTTTACTCGACTAGCCTGCGGGATGCATCCTCTCGCACGTGTTTTTACTCTACTAGCCTGCGGGATGCATCCTCTCGCACGTGTTTTTGCCCGACTAGCCTGTGGGATGCATCCTCTAGCACGTATTTTTACTCGACTAGCCTGCGGGATGCATCCTCTCGCACGTGTTTTTACTCGACTAGCCTGCGGGATGCATCCTCTCGCACGTGTTTTTACTCGACTAGCCTGCGGGATGCATCCTCTCGCACGTGTTTTTACTCGACTAGCCTGCGGGATGCATCCTCTCGCACGAGTTTCTACTCGACTAGCCTGCGGGATGCATCCTCTCGCACGTGTTTTTACTCGACTAGCCTGCGGGATGCATCATCTCGCACGTGTTTTTACTCGACTAGCCTGCGGGAAGCATCCTCTAGCACGTGTTTTTATCCGAATAGCCTGCGGGATGCATCCTCTCGCACGTGTTTTTACTCGACTAGCCTGCGGGATGCATCCTCTCGCATGTGTTTTTATCCGAATAGCCTGCGGGATGCATCCTCTCGCACGTGTTTTTACTCGACTAGCCTGCGGGATGCATCCTCTCGCACGTGTTTTTGCTCGACTAGCCTTCGGGATGCATCCTCTCGCACGTGTTTTTACTCGACTAGCCTGCGGGATGCATCCTCTCGCACGCGTTTCTACTCGACTAGCCTGCGGGATGCATCCTCTCGCACGTGTTTTTACTCGACTAGCCTGCGGGATGCATCCTCTCGCACGTGTTTTTACTCTACTAGCCTGCGGGATGCATCCTCTCGCACGTGTTTTTGCCCGACTAGCCTGTGGGATGCATCCTCTAGCACGTATTTTTACTCGACTAGCCTGCGGGATGCATCCTCTCGCACGTGTTTTTACTCGACTAGCCTGCGGGATGCATCCTCTCGCACGAGTTTCTACTCGACTAGCCTGCGGGATGCATCCTCTCGCACGTGTTTTTGCTCGACTAGCCTTCGGGATGCATCCTCTCGCACGTGTTTTTACTCGACTAGCCTGCGGGATGCATCCTCTCGCACGCGTTTCTACTCGACTAGCCTGCGGGATGCATCCTCTCGCACGTGTTTTTACTCGACTAGCCTGCGGGATGCATCCTCTCGCACGTGTTTTTACTCGACTAGCCTGCGGGATGCATCCTCTCGCACGTGTTTTTGCTCGACTAGCCTGCGGGATGCATCCTCTCACACGTGTTTTTGCTCGACTAGCCATGCGCATCCCACAAAACCTGCGCATGCGCATCCCACAAAACCTCGCACGTGTTTTTACTCGACTAGCCTGCGGGAAGCATCCTCTCGCACGTGTTTTTAGTCGACTAGCCTGCGGGATGCATCCTCTCGCACGTGTTTTTACTCGACTAGCCTGCGAGATGCATCCTCTCGCACGTGTTTTTACTCGACTATCCTGCGGGATGCATCCTCTCGCACGTGTTTTTACTCGACTAGCCTGCGGGATGCATCCTCTCGCACGTGTTTTTACTCGACTAGCCTGCGGGAAGCATCCTCTCGCACGTGTTTTTACTCGACTAGCCTGCGGGATGCATCCTCTCGCACGTGTTTTTACTCGACTAGCCTGCGGGATGCATCCTCTCGCACGTGTTTTTGCTCGACTAGCCTGCGGGATGCATCCTCTCACACGTGTTTTTGCTCGACTAGCCATGCGCATCCCACAAAACCTGCGCATGCGCATCCCACAAAACCTCGCACGTGTTTTTACTCGACTAGCCTGCGGGAAGCATCCTCTCGCACGTGTTTTTAGTCGACTAGCCTGCGGGATGCATCCTCTCGCACGTGTTTTTACTCGACTAGCCTGCGAGATGCATCCTCTCGCACGTGTTTTTACTCGACTATCCTGCGGGATGCATCCTCTCGCACGTGTTTTTACTCGACTAGCCTGCGGGATGCATCCTCTCGCACGTGTTTTTACTCGACTATCCTGCGGGAAGCATCCTCTCGCAAGTGTTTTTACCCGACTAGCCTGCGAGATGCATCCTCTCGCACGTGTTTTTACTCGACTAGCCTGCGGGATGCATCCTCTCGCATGTGTTTTTACTCGACTAGGCTGCGGGATGCATCATCTCGCACGTGTTTTTACTCGACTAGCCTGCGGGAAGCATCCTCTAGCACGTGTTTCTACTCGACTAGCCTGCGGGATGCATCCTCTCGCACGTGTTTTTACTCGACTAGCCTGCGGGATGCATCCTCTCGCACGTGTTTTTGCTCGACTAGCCTTCGGGATGCATCCTCTCGCACGTGTTTTTACTCGACTAGCCTGCGGGATGCATCCTCTCGCACGCGTTTCTACTCGACTAGCCTGCGGGATGCATCCTCTCGCACGTGTTTTTACTCGACTAGCCTGCGGGATGCATCCTCTCGCACGTGTTTTTACTCTACTAGCCTGCGGGATGCATCCTCTCGCACGTGTTTTTGCCCGACTAGCCTGTGGGATGCATCCTCTAGCACGTATTTTTACTCGACTAGCCTGCGGGATGCATCCTCTCGCACGTGTTTTTACTCGACTAGCCTGCGGGATGCATCCTCTCGCACGTGTTTTTACTCGACTAGCCTGCGGGATGCATCCTCTCGCACGTGTTTTTACTCGACTAGCCTGCGGGATGCATCCTCTCGCACGAGTTTCTACTCGACTAGCCTGCGGGATGCATCCTCTCGCACGTGTTTTTACTCGACTAGCCTGCGGGATGCATCATCTCGCACGTGTTTTTACTCGACTAGCCTGCGGGAAGCATCCTCTAGCACGTGTTTTTATCCGAATAGCCTGCGGGATGCATCCTCTCGCACGTGTTTTTACTCGACTAGCCTGCGGGATGCATCCTCTCGCATGTGTTTTTATCCGAATAGCCTGCGGGATGCATCCTCTCGCACGTGTTTTTACTCGACTAGCCTGCGGGATGCATCCTCTCGCACGTGTTTTTGCTCGACTAGCCTTCGGGATGCATCCTCTCGCACGTGTTTTTACTCGACTAGCCTGCGGGATGCATCCTCTCGCACGCGTTTCTACTCGACTAGCCTGCGGGATGCATCCTCTCGCACGTGTTTTTACTCGACTAGCCTGCGGGATGCATCCTCTCGCACGTGTTTTTACTCTACTAGCCTGCGGGATGCATCCTCTCGCACGTGTTTTTGCCCGACTAGCCTGTGGGATGCATCCTCTAGCACGTATTTTTACTCGACTAGCCTGCGGGATGCATCCTCTCGCACGTGTTTTTACTCGACTAGCCTGCGGGATGCATCCTCTCGCACGAGTTTCTACTCGACTAGCCTGCGGGATGCATCCTCTCGCACGTGTTTTTACTCGACTAGCCTGCGGGATGCATCATCTCGCACGTGTTTTTACTCGACTAGCCTGCGGGAAGCATCCTCTAGCACGTGTTTTTATCCGAATAGCCTGCGGGATGCATCCTCTCGCACGTGTTTTTACTCGACTAGCCTGCGGGATGCATCCTCTCGCATGTGTTTTTATCCGAATAGCCTGCGGGATGCATCCTCTCGCACGTGTTTTTACTCGACTAGCCTGCGGGATGCATCCTCTCGCACGTGTTTTTACTCGACTAGCCTGCGGGATGCATCCTCTCGCACGTGTTTTTACTCGACTATCCTGCGGGAAGCATCCTCTCGCAAGTGTTTTTACTCGACTAGCCTGCGAGATGCATCCTCTCGCACGTGTTTTTACTCGACTAGCCTGCGGGATGCATCCTCTCGCATGTGTTTTTACTCGACTAGCCTGCGGGATGCATCCTCTCGCACGTGTTTTTACTCGACTGGCCTGCGGGATGCATCCTCTCGCACGTGTTTTTACTCGACTAGCCTGCGGGATGCATCCTCTCGCACGTGTTTTTACTCGACTAGCCTGCGGGATGCATCCTCTGGCACGTGTTTTTACTCGACTAGGCTGCGGGATGCATCATCTCGCACGTGTTTTTACTCGACTAGCCTGCGGGAAGCATCCTCTAGCACGTGTTTCTACTCGACTAGCCTGCGGGATGCATCCTCTCGCACGTGTTTTTACTCGACTAGCCTGCGGGATGCATCCTCTCGCACGTGTTTTTGCTCGACTAGCCTTCGGGATGCATCCTCTCGCACGTGTTTTTACTCGACTAGCCTGCGGGATGCATCCTCTCGCACGCGTTTCTACTCGACTAGCCTGCGGGATGCATCCTCTCGCACGTGTTTTTACTCGACTAGCCTGCGGGATGCATCCTCTCGCACGTGTTTTTACTCTACTAGCCTGCGGGATGCATCCTCTCGCACGTGTTTTTGCCCGACTAGCCTGTGGGATGCATCCTCTAGCACGTATTTTTACTCGACTAGCCTGCGGGATGCATCCTCTCGCACGTGTTTTTACTCGACTAGCCTGCGGGATGCATCCTCTCGCACGTGTTTTTACTCGACTAGCCTGCGGGATGCATCCTCTCGCACGTGTTTTTACTCGACTAGCCTGCGGGATGCATCCTCTCGCACGAGTTTCTACTCGACTAGCCTGCGGGATGCATCCTCTCGCACGTGTTTTTACTCGACTAGCCTGCGGGATGCATCCTCTCGCACGTGTTTTTACTCGACCAGCCTGCGGGATGCATCCTCTAGGACGTGTTTTTACTCGACTAGCCTGCGGGATGCATCCTCTATCACGTGTTTTTACTCGACTAGCCTGCGGGATGAATCCTCTCGCACGTTTTTTTACTCGACTAGCCTGCGGGATGCATCCTCCCGCACGTGTTTTTGCTCGACTATCCTGCGGGATGCATCCTCTGGCACGTGTTTTTGCTCGACTAGCCTGCGGGATGCATCCTCTAGCACGTGTTTTTACTCGACTAGCCCTGCGGGATGCATCCTCTCGCACGTGTTTTTGCTCGACTAGCCTGCGGGATGCATCCTCTCGCACGTGTTTTTACTCGACTAGCCTGCGGGATGCATCCTCTCGCACGCGTTTCTACTCGACTAGCCTGCGGGATGCATCCTCTCGCACGTGTTTTTACTCGACTAGCCTGCGGGATGCATCCTCTCGCACGTGTTTTTACTCGACTAGCCTGCGGGATGCATCCTCTCGCACGTGTTTTTACTCGACTAGCCTGCGGGATGCATCCTCTCGCACGTGTTTTTGCTCGACTAGCCTGCGGGATGCATCCTCTCACACGTGTTTTTGCTCGACTAGCCATGCGCATCCCACAAAACCTCGCACGTGTTTTTACTCGACTAGCCTGCGGGATGCATCCTCTCGCACGTGTTTTTACTCGACTAGCCTGCGGGATGCATCCTCTCGCATGTGTTTTTACTCGACTAGCCTGCGGGATGCATCCTCTCGCACTTGTTTTTACTCGACTAGCCTGCGGGAAGCATCCTCTCGCACGTGTTTTTACTCGACTAGCCTGCGGGATGCATCCTCTCGCACGTGTTTTTACTCGACTAGCCTGCGGGATGCATCCTCTCGCACGTGTTTTTGCTCGACTAGCCTACGGGATGCATCCTCTCACACGTGTTTTTGCTCGACTAGCCATGCGCATCCCACAAAACCTCGCACGTGTTTTTACTCGACTAGCCTGCGGGAAGCATCCTCTCGCACGTGTTTTTACTCGACTAGCCTGCGGGATGCATCCTCTCGCACGTGTTTTTACTCGACTAGCCTGCGGGATGCATCCTCTCGCACGTGTTTTTACTCGACTAGCCTGCGGGATGCATCCTCTCGCACGTGTTTTTACTCGACTAGCCTGCGGGATGCATCCTCTCGCACGCGTTTCTACTCGACAAGCCTGCGGGATGCATCCTCTCGCACGTGTTTTTACTCGACTAGCCTGCGGGATGCATCCTCTCGCACGTGTTTTTACTCGACTAGCCTGCGGGATGCATCATCTCGCACGTGTTTTTACTCGACTAGCCTGCGGGAAGCATCCTCTAGCACGTGTTTCTACTCGACTAGCCTGCGGGATGCATCCTCTCGCACGTGTTTTTACTCGACTAGCCTGCGGGATGCATCCTCACGCACGTGTTTTTACTCGACTAGCCTGCGGGATGCATCCCCTCGCACGTGTTTTTGCTCGACTAGCCTGCGGGATGCATCCTCTCACACGTGTTTTTGCTCGACTATCCATGCGCATCCCACAAAACCTGCGCATGCGCATCCCACAAAACCTCGCACGTGTTTTTACTCGACTAGCCTGCGGGAAGCATCCTCTCGCACGTGTTTTTACTCGACTAGCCTGCGGGATGCATCCTCTCGCACGTGTTTTTACTCGACTAGCCTGCGGGATGCATCCTCTCGCACGTGTTTTTACTCGACTAGCCTGCGGGATGCATCCTCTCGCACGCGTTTCTACTCGACTAGCCTGCGGGATGCATCCTCTCGCACGTGTTTTTACTCGACTAGCCTGCGGGATGCATCCTCTCGCACGTGTTTTTACTCGACTAGCCTGCGGGATGCATCCTCTCGCACGTGTTTTTGCTCGACTAGCCTGCGGGATGCATCCTCTCACACGTGTTTTTGCTCGACTAGCCATGCGCATCCCACAAAACCTGCGCATGCGCATCCCACAAAACCTCGCACGTGTTTTTACTCTACTAGCCTGCGGGATGCATCCTCTCGCACGTGTTTTTACTCGACTAGCCTGCGGGATGCATCCTCTCGCACGTGTTTTTGCTCGACTAGCCTGCGGGATGCATCCTCTCACACGTGTTTTTGCTCGACTAGCCATGCGCATCCCACAAAACCTGCGCATGCGCATCCCACAAAACCTCGCACGTGTTTTTACTCGACTAGCCTGCGGGAAGCATCCTCTCGCACGTGCTTTACTCGACTAGCCTGCGGGATGCATCCTCCCGCACGTGTTTTTGCTCGACTAGCCTGCGGGAAGCATCCTCTCGCACGTGTTTTTACCCGACTAGCATGCGGGATGCATCCTCTCGCACGTGTTTTTACTCGACTAGCCTGCGGGATGCATCCTCTCGCACGTGTTTTTACTCGACTAGCCTGCGGGATGCATCATCTCGCACGTGTTTTTACTCGACTAGCCTGCGGGAAGCATCCTCTAGCACGTGTTTCTACTCGACTAGCCTGCGGGATGCATCCTCTCGCACGTGTTTTTACTCGACTAGCCTGCGGGATGCATCCTCTCGCTCGTGTTTTTGCTCGACTAGCCTGCGGGATGCATCCTCTCGCTCGTGTTTTTACTCGACTAGCCTGCGGGATGCATCCTCTCGCACGTGTTTTTACTCGACTAGCCTGCGGGATGCATCCTCTAGCACGTGTTTTTACTCGACTAGCCTGCGGGATGAATCCTCTCGCACGTGTTTTTGCTCGACTAGCCTGCGGGATGCATCCTCTCGCACGTGTTTTTACTCGACTAGCCTGCGGGATGCATCCTCTCGCACGTGTTTTTACTCGACTAGCCTGCGGGATGCATCCTCTCGCACGTGTTTTTACTCGACTAGCATGCGGGATGCATCCTCTCGCACTTGTTTTTACTCGACTAGCCTGCGGGAAGCATCCTCTCGCACGTGTTTTTACTCGACTAGCCTGCGGGATGCATCCTCTCGCACGGGTTTTTACTCGACTAGCCTGCGGGATGCATCCTCTCGCACGTGTTTTTGCTCGACTAGCCATGCGCATCCCACAAAACCTGCGCAGGCGCATCCCACAAAACCTCGCACGTGTTTTTACTCGACTAGCCTGCGGGAAGCATCGTCTCGCACGTGTTTTTACTCGACTAGCCTGCGGGATGCATCCTCTCGCACGTGTTTTTACTCGACTAGCCTGCGGGATGCATCCTCTCGCACGTGTTTTTACTCGACTATCCTGCGGGAAGCATCCTCTCGCAAGTGTTTTTACTCGACTAGCCTGCGAGATGCATCCTCTCGCACGTGTTTTTACTCGACTAGCCTGCGGGATGCATCCTCTCGCATGTGTTTTTACTCGACTAGCCTGCGGGATGCATCCTCTCGCACGTGTTTTTACTCGACTAGCCTGCGGGATGCATCCTCTCGCACGTGTTTTTACTCGACTAGCCTGCGGGATGCATCCTCTCGCACGCGTTTCTACTCGACTAGCCTGCGGGATGCATCCTCTCGCACGTGTTTTTACTCGACTAGCCTGCGGGATGCATCCTCTCGCACGTGTTTTTACTCGACTAGCCTGCGGGATGCATCCTCTCGCACGTGTTTTTACTCGACTAGCCTGCGGGATGCATCCTCTCGCACGTGTTTTTACTCGACTAGCCTGCGGGATGCATCCTCTCGCACGTGTTTTTACTCGACTAGCCTGCGGGATGCATCCTCTCGCACGTGTTTTTGCTTGACTAGCCATGCGCATCCCACAAAACCTGCGCATGCGCATCCCACAAAACCTCGCACGTGTTTTTACTCGACTAGCCTGCGGGAAGCATCCTCTAGCACGTGTTTTTACTCGACTAGCCTGCGGGATGCATCCTCTCGCACGTGTTTTTACTCGACTAGCCTGCGGGATGCATCCTCTCGCATGTGTTTTTACTCGACTAGCCTGCGGGATGCATCCTCTCGCACGTGTTTTTACTCGACTAGCCTGCGAGATGCATCCTCTCGCACGTGTTTTTACTCGACTAGCCTGCGGGATGCATCCTCTCGCATGTGTTTTTACTCGACTAGCCTGCGGGATGCATCCTCTCGAACGTGTTTTTACTCGACTAGCCTGCGGGATGCATCCTCTCGCACCTGTTTTTACTCGACTAGCCTGCGGGATGCATCCTCTCGCACGCGTTTCTACTCGACTCGCCTGCGGGATGCATTCTCTCGCACATGTTTTTACTCGACTAGCCTGCGGGATGCATCCTCTCGCACGTGTTTTTACTCGACTAGCCTGCGGGATGCATCCTCTCGCACGTGTTTTTACTCGACTAGCCTGCGGGATGCATCCTCTCGCACGTGTTTTTACTCGACTAGCCTGCGGGATGCATCCTCTCGCACGTGTTTTTACTCGACTAGCCTGCGGGATGCATCCTCTCGCACGTGTTTTTGCTCGACTAGCCTGCGGGATGCATCCTCTCACACGTGTTTTTGCTCGACTAGCCATGCGCATCCCACAAAACCTGCGCATGCGCATCCCACAAAACCTCGCACGTGTTTTTACTCGACTAGCCTGCGGGAAGCATCCTCTCGCACGTGCTTTACTCGACTAGCCTGCGGGATGCATCCTCCAGCACGTGTTTTTACTCGACTAGCCTGCGGGATGCATCATCTCGCACGTGTTTTTACTCGACTAGCCTGCGGGAAGCATCCTCTCGCACGCGTTTCTACTCGACTAGCCTGCGGGATGCATCCTCTCGCACGTGTTTTTACTCGACTAGCCTGCGGGATGCATCCTCTCGCACGTGTTTTTACTCGACTAGCCTGCGGGATGCATCCTCTCGCACGTGTTTTTACTCGACTAGCCTGCGGGATGCATCCTCTCGCACGTGTTTTTACTCGACTAGCCTGCGGGATGCATCCTCTCGCACGTGTTTTTACTCGACTAGCCTGCGGGATGCATCCTCTCGCACGTGTTTTTGCTCGACTAGCCTGCGGGATGCATCCTCTCACACGTGTTTTTGCTCGACTAGCCATGCGCATCCCACAAAACCTGCGCATGCGCATCCCACAAAACCTCGCACGTGTTTTTACTCGACTAGCCTGCGGGAAGCATCCTCTCGCACGTGCTTTACTCGACTAGCCTGCGGGATGCATCCTCTCGCACGTGTTTTTGCTCGACTAGCCTGCGGGATGCATCCTCTCGCTCGTGTTTTTACTCGACTAGCCTGCGGGATGCATCCTCTCGCACGTGTTTTTACTCGACTAGCCTGCGGGATGCATCATCTCGCACGTGTTTTTACTCGACTAGCCTGCGGGAAGCATCCTCTAGCACGTGTTTCTACTCGACTAGCCTGCGGGATGCATCCTCTCGCACGTGTTTTTACTCGACTAGCCTGCGGGATGCATCCTCTCGCACGTGTTTTTGCTCGACTAGCCTGCGGGATGCATCCTCTCGCTCGTGTTTTTACTCGACTAGCCTGCGGGATGCATCCTCTCGCACGTGTTTTTACTCGACTAGCCTGCGGGATGCATCCTCTCGCACGTGTTTTTACTCGACTAGCCTGCGGGAAGCATCCTCTCGCACGTGTTTTTACTCGACTAGCCTGCGGGATGCATCCTCTCGCATGTGTTTTTATCCGAATAGCCTGCGGGATGCATCCTCTCGCACGTGTTTTTACTCGACTAGCCTGCGGGATGCATCCTCTCGCACGTGTTTTTACTCGACTAGCCTGCGGGATGCATCCTCTCGCACGTGTTTTTACTCGACTAGCCTGCGGGAAGCATCCTCTCGCACGTGTTTTTACTCGACTAGCCTGCGAGATGCATCCTCTCGCACGTGTTTTTGCTCGACTATCCTGCGGGATGCATCCTCTCGCACGTGTTTTTACTCGACTAGCCTGCGGGATGCATCCTCTCGCACGTGTTTTTACTCGACTATCCTGCGGGAAGCATCCTCTCGCAAGTGTTTTTACTCGACTAACCTGCGAGATGCATCCTCTCGCACGTGTTTTTACTCGACTAGCCTGCGGGATGCATCCTCTCGCATGTGTTTTTACTCGACTAGCCTGCGGGATGCATCCTCTCGCACGTGTTTTTACTCGACTAGCCTGCGGGATGCATCCTCTCGCACGTGTTTTTACTCGACTAGCCTGCGGGATGCATCCTCTCGCACGTGTTTTTACTCGACTAGCCTGCGGGATGCATCCTCTCGCACGTGTTTTTACTCGACTAGCCTGCGGGATGCATCCTCTCGCACGCGTTTCTACTCGACTAGCCTGCGGGATGCATCCTCTCGCACGTGTTTTTACTCGACTAGCCTGCGGGATGCATCCTCTGGCACGTGTTTTTACT
The DNA here is from genome assembly GCF_051020765.1 of Lasioglossum baleicum. Taxonomy (NCBI): domain Eukaryota; kingdom Metazoa; phylum Arthropoda; class Insecta; order Hymenoptera; family Halictidae; genus Lasioglossum; species Lasioglossum baleicum. The sequence goes on along the minus strand of NW_027469310.1, from coordinate 16,646 downwards.
CGACTAGGCTGCGGGATGCATCATCTCGCACGTGTTTTTACTCGACTAGCCTGCGGGAAGCATCCTCTAGCACGTGTTTCTACTCGACTAGCCTGCGGGATGCATCCTCTCGCACGTGTTTTTACTCGACTAGCCTGCGGGATGCATCCTCTCGCACGTGTTTTTGCTCGACTAGCCTTCGGGATGCATCCTCTCGCACGTGTTTTTACTCGACTAGCCTGCGGGATGCATCCTCTCGCACGCGTTTCTACTCGACTAGCCTGCGGGATGCATCCTCTCGCACGTGTTTTTACTCGACTAGCCTGCGGGATGCATCCTCTCGCACGAGTTTCTACTCGACTAGCCTGCGGGATGCATCCTCTCGCACGTGTTTTTGCCCGACTAGCCTGTGGGATGCATCCTCTAGCACGTGTTTTTACTCGACTAGCCTGCGGGATGAATCCTCTCGCACGTTTTTTTACTCGACTAGCCTGCGGGATGCATCCTCTCGCACGCGTTTCTACTCGACTAGCCTGCGGGATGCATCCTCTCGCACGTGTTTTTACTCGACTAGCCTGCGGGATGCATCCTCTCGCACGTGTTTTTACTCTACTAGCCTGCGGGATGCATCCTCTCGCACGTGTTTTTGCCCGACTAGCCTGTGGGATGCATCCTCTAGCACGTGTTTTTACTCGACTAGCCTGCGGGATGCATACTCTCGCACGTGTTTTTACTCGACTAGCCTGCGGGATGCATCCTCTCGCACGTGTTTTTGCTCGACTAGCCTTCGGGATGCATCCTCTCGCACGTGTTTTTAATCGACTAGCCTGCGGGATGCATCCTCTCGCACGCGTTTCTACTCGACTAGCCTGCGGGATGCATCCTCTCGCACGTGTTTTTACTCGACTAGCCTGCGGGATGCATCCTCTCGCACGTGTTTTTACTCTACTAGCCTGCGGGATGCATCCTCTCGCACGTGTTTTTGCCCGACTAGCCTGTGGGATGCATCCTCTAGCACGTGTTTTTACTCGACTAGCCTGCGGGATGCATCCTCCCGCACGTGTTTTTACTCGACTAGCCTGCGGGATGCATCCTCTCGCACGTGTTTTTACTCGACTAGCCTGCGGGATGCATCCTCTCGCACGTGTTTTTACTCGACTAGCCTGCGGGATGCATCCTCTCGCACGCGTTTCTACTCGACTAGCCTGCGGGATGCATCCTCTCGCACGTGTTTTTACTCGACTAGCCTGCGGGATGCATCATCTCGCACGTGTTTTTACTCGACTAGCCTGCGGGAAGCATCCTCTAGCACGTGTTTCTACTCGACTAGCCTGCGGGATGCATCCTCTCGCACGTGTTTTTACTCGACTAGCCTGCGGGATGCATCCTCTCGCACGTGTTTTTACTCGACTAGCCTGCGGGATGCATCCTCTTGCACGTGTTTTTACTCGACTAGCCTGCGGGATGCATCCTCTCGCACGTGTTTTTACTCGACTAGCCTGCGGGATGCATCCTCTCGCACGTGTTTTTGCTCGACTAGCCTGCGGGATGCATCCTCTCGCACGTGTTTTTACTCGACTAGCCTGCGGGATGCATCCTCTCGCACGCGTTTCTACTCGACTAGCCTGCGGGATGCATCCTCTCGCACGTGTTTTTACTCGACTAGCCTGCGGGATGCATCCTCTGACACGTGTTTTTACTCTACTAGCCTGCGGGGTGCATCCTCTCGCACGTGTTTTTGCCCGACTAGCCTGCGGGATGCATCCTCTAGGACGTGTTTTTACTCGACTAGCCTGCGGGATGCATCCTATCGCACGTGTTTTTACTCGACTAGCCTGCGGGGTGCATCCTCTCGCACGTGTTTTTACTCGACTAGCCTGCGGGATGCATCCTCTCGCACGTGTTTTTACTCGACTAGCCTGCGGGATGCATCCTCTCGCACGTGTTTTTACTCGACTAGCCTGCGGGATGCATCCTCTCGCACGTGTTTTTACTCGACTAGCCTGCGGGATGCATCCTCTCGCACGTGTTTTTACTCGACTAGCCTGCGGGATGCATCCTCTCGCACGTGTTTTTACTCGACTAGCCTGCGGGATGCATCCTCTCGCACGCGTTTCTACTCGACTAGCCTGCGGGATGCATCCTCTCGCACGTGTTTTTACTCGACTAGCCTGCGGGATGCATCCTCTGGCACGTGTTTTTACTCGACTAGGCTGCGGGATGCATCATCTCGCACGTGTTTTTACTCGACTAGCCTGCGGGAAGCATCCTCTAGCACGTGTTTCTACTCGACTAGCCTGCGGGATGCATCCTCTCGCACGTGTTTTTACTCGACTAGCCTGCGGGATGCATCCTCTCGCACGTGTTTTTGCTCGACTAGCCTGCGGGATGCATCCTCTCGCACGAGTTTCTACTCGACTAGCCTGCGGGATGCATCCTCTCGCACGTGTTTTTACTCGACTAGCCTGCGGGATGCATCATCTCGCACGTGTTTTTACTCGACTAGCCTGCGGGAAGCATCCTCTAGCACGTGTTTTTATCCGAATAGCCTGCGGGATGCATCCTCTCGCACGTGTTTTTACTCGACTAGCCTGCGGGATGCATCCTCTCGCATGTGTTTTTATCCGAATAGCCTGCGGGATGCATCCTCTCGCACGTGTTTTTACTCGACTAGCCTGCGGGATGCATCCTCTCGCACGTGTTTTTACTCGACTATCCTGCGGGATGCATCCTCTCGCACGTGTTTTTACTCGACTATCCTGCGGGAAGCATCCTCTCGCAAGTGTTTTTACTCGACTAGCCTGCGAGATGCATCCTCTCGCACGTGTTTTTACTCGACTAGCCTGCGGGATGCATCCTCTCGCATGTGTTTTTACTCGACTAGCCTGCGGGATGCATCCTCTCGCACGTGTTTTTACTCGACTAGCCTGCGGGATGCATCCTCTCGCACGTGTTTTTACTCGACTAGCCTGCGGGATGCATCCTCTCGCACGTGTTTTTACTCGACTAGCCTGCGGGATGCATCCTCTCGCACGTGTTTTTACTCGACTAGCCTGCGGGATGCATCCTCTCGCACGCGTTTCTACTCGACTAGCCTGCGGGATGCATCCTCTCGCACGTGTTTTTACTCGACTAGCCTGCGGGATGCATCCTCTCGTACGTGTTTTTACTCTACTAGCCTGCGGGATGCATCCTCTCGCACGTGTTTTTGCCCGACTAGCCTGTGGGATGCATCCTCTAGCACGTGTTTTTACTCGACTAGCCTGCGGGATGCATCCTCTCGCACGTGTTTTTACTCGACTAGCCTGCGGGATGCATCATCTCGCACGTGTTTTTACTCGACTAGCCTGCGGGATGCATCCTCTCGCACGTGTTTTTACTCGACTAGCCTGCGGGATGCATCCTCTCGCACGCGTTTCTACTCGACTAGCCTGCGGGATGCATCATCTCGCACGTGTTTTTACTCGACTAGCCTGCGGGAAGCATCCTCTAGCACGTGTTTTTACTCGACTAGCCGGCGGGATGCATCCTCTATCACGTGTTTTTACTCGACTAGCCTGCGGGATGAATCCTCTCGCACGTTTTTTTACTCGACTAGCCTGCGGGATGCATCCTCCCGCACGTGTTTTTGCTCGACTAGCCTGCGGGATGCATCCTCTGGCACGTGTTTTTGCTCGACTAGCCTGCGGGATGCATCCTCTCGCATGTGTTTTTACTCGACTAGCCCTGCGGGATGCATCCTCTCGCACGTGTTTTTGCTCGACTAGCCTGCGGGATGCATCCTCTCGCACGTGTTTTTACTCGACTAGCCTGCGGGATGCATCCTCTCGCACGCGTTTCTACTCGACTAGCCTGCGGGATGCATCCTCTCGCACGTGTTTTTACTCGACTAGCCTGCGGGATGCATCCTCTGACACGTGTTTTTACTCTACTAGCCTGCGGGGTGCATCCTCTCGCACGTGTTTTTGCCCGACTAGCCTGCGGGATGCATCCTCTAGCACGTGTTTTTACTCGACTAGCCTGCGGGATGCATCCTCTCGCACGTGTTTTTACTCGACTAGCCTGCGGGGTGCATCCTCTCGCACGTGTTTTTACTCGACTAGCCTGCGGGAGGCATCCTCTCGCACGTGTTTTTACTCGACTAGCCTGCGGGATGCATCCTCTCGCACGTGTTTTTACTCGACTAGCCTGCGGGAAGCATCCTCTCGCACGTGTTTTTACTCGACTAGCCTGCGGGATGCATCCTCTCGCACGTGTTTTTGCTCGACTAGCCTGCGGGATGCATCCTCTCACACGTGTTTTTGCTCGACTAGCCATGCGCATCCCACAAAACCTGCGCATGCGCATCCCACAAAACCTCGCACGTGTTTTTACTCGACTAGCCTGCGGGAAGCATCCTCTCGCACGTGTTTTTAGTCGACTAGCCTGCGGGATGCATCCTCTCGCACGTGTTTTTACTCGACTAGCCTGCGAGATGCATCCTCTCGCACGTGTTTTTACTCGACTATCCTGCGGGATGCATCCTCTCGCACGTGTTTTTACTCGACTAGCCTGCGGGATGCATCCTCTCGCACGTGTTTTTACTCGACTAGCCTGCGGGAAGCATCCTCTCGCACGTGTTTTTACTCGACTAGCCTGCGGGATGCATCCTCTCGCACGTGTTTTTACTCGACTAGCCTGCGGGATGCATCCTCTCGCACGTGTTTTTGCTCGACTAGCCTGCGGGATGCATCCTCTCACACGTGTTTTTGCTCGACTAGCCATGCGCATCCCACAAAACCTGCGCATGCGCATCCCACAAAACCTCGCACGTGTTTTTACTCGACTAGCCTGCGGGAAGCATCCTCTCGCACGTGTTTTTAGTCGACTAGCCTGCGGGATGCATCCTCTCGCACGTGTTTTTACTCGACTAGCCTGCGAGATGCATCCTCTCGCACGTGTTTTTACTCGACTATCCTGCGGGATGCATCCTCTCGCACGTGTTTTTACTCGACTAGCCTGCGGGATGCATCCTCTCGCACGTGTTTTTACTCGACTATCCTGCGGGAAGCATCCTCTCGCAAGTGTTTTTACCCGACTAGCCTGCGAGATGCATCCTCTCGCACGTGTTTTTACTCGACTAGCCTGCGGGATGCATCCTCTCGCATGTGTTTTTACTCGACTAGCCTGCGGGATGCATCCTCTCGCACGTGTTTTTACTCGACTAGCCTGCGGGATGCATCCTCTCGCACGTGTTTTTACTCGACTAGCCTGCGGGATGCATCCTCTCGCACGTGTTTTTACTCGACTAGCCTGCGGGATGCATCCTCTCGCACGTGTTTTTACTCGACTAGCCTGCGGGATGCATCCTCTCGCACGCGTTTCTACTCGACTAGCCTGCGGGATGCATCCTCTCGCACGTGTTTTTACTCGACTAGCCAGCGGGATGCATCCTCTGGCACGTGTTTTTACTCGACTAGGCTGCGGGATGCATCATCTCGCACGTGTTTTTACTCGACTAGCCTGCGGGAAGCATCCTCTAGCACGTGTTTCTACTCGACTAGCCTGCGGGATGCATCCTCTCGCACGTGTTTTTACTCGACTAGCCTGCGGGATGCATCCTCTCGCACGTGTTTTTGCTCGACTAGCCTTCGGGATGCATCCTCTCGCACGTGTTTTTACTCGACTAGCCTGCGGGATGCATCCTCTCGCACGCGTTTCTACTCGACTAGCCTGCGGGATGCATCCTCTCGCACGTGTTTTTACTCGACTAGCCTGCGGGATGCATCCTCTCGCACGTGTTTTTACTCTACTAGCCTGCGGGATGCATCCTCTCGCACGTGTTTTTGCCCGACTAGCCTGTGGGATGCATCCTCTAGCACGTATTTTTACTCGACTAGCCTGCGGGATGCATCCTCTCGCACGTGTTTTTACTCGACTAGCCTGCGGGATGCATCCTCTCGCACGTGTTTTTACTCGACTAGCCTGCGGGATGCATCCTCTCGCACGTGTTTTTACTCGACTAGCCTGCGGGATGCATCCTCTCGCACGAGTTTCTACTCGACTAGCCTGCGGGATGCATCCTCTCGCACGTGTTTTTACTCGACTAGCCTGCGGGATGCATCATCTCGCACGTGTTTTTACTCGACTAGCCTGCGGGAAGCATCCTCTAGCACGTGTTTTTATCCGAATAGCCTGCGGGATGCATCCTCTCGCACGTGTTTTTACTCGACTAGCCTGCGGGATGCATCCTCTCGCATGTGTTTTTATCCGAATAGCCTGCGGGATGCATCCTCTCGCACGTGTTTTTACTCGACTAGCCTGCGGGATGCATCCTCTCGCACGTGTTTTTACTCGACTAGCCTGCGGGATGCATCCTCTCGCACGTGTTTTTACTCGACTATCCTGCGGGAAGCATCCTCTCGCACGTGTTTTTACTCGACTAGCCTGCGGGATGCATCCTCTCGCACGTGTTTTTACTCGACTAGCCTGCGGGATGCATCCTCTCGCACGAGTTTCTACTCGACTAGCCTGCGGGATGCATCCTCTCGCACGTGTTTTTACTCGACTAGCCTGCGGGATGCATCCTCTCGCACGTGTTTTTACTCTACTAGCCTGCGGGATGCATCCTCTCGCACGTGTTTTTGCCCGACTAGCCTGCGAGATGCATCCTCTCGCACGTGTTTTTACTCGACTAGCCTGCGGGATGCATCCTCTCGCATGTGTTTTTACTCGACTAGCCTGCGGGATGCATCCTCTCGCACGTGTTTTTACTCGACTAGCCTGCGGGATGCATCCTCTCGCACGTGTTTTTACTCGACTAGCCTGCGGGATGCATCCTCTCGCACGTGTTTTTACTCGACTAGCCTGCGGGATGCATCCTCTCGCACGTGTTTTTACTCGACTAGCCTGCGGGATGCATCCTCTCGCACGCGTTTCTACTCGACTAGCCTGCGGGATGCATCCTCTCGCACGTGTTTTTACTCGACTAGCCAGCGGGATGCATCCTCTGGCACGTGTTTTTACTCGACTAGGCTGCGGGATGCATCATCTCGCACGTGTTTTTACTCGACTAGCCTGCGGGAAGCATCCTCTAGCACGTGTTTCTACTCGACTAGCCTGCGGGATGCATCCTCTCGCACGTGTTTTTACTCGACTAGCCTGCGGGATGCATCCTCTCGCACGTGTTTTTGCTCGACTAGCCTTCGGGATGCATCCTCTCGCACGTGTTTTTACTCGACTAGCCTGCGGGATGCATCCTCTCGCACGCGTTTCTACTCGACTAGCCTGCGGGATGCATCCTCTCGCACGTGTTTTTACTCGACTAGCCTGCGGGATGCATCCTCTCGCACGTGTTTTTACTCTACTAGCCTGCGGGATGCATCCTCTCGCACGTGTTTTTGCCCGACTAGCCTGTGGGATGCATCCTCTAGCACGTATTTTTACTCGACTAGCCTGCGGGATGCATCCTCTCGCACGTGTTTTTACTCGACTAGCCTGCGGGATGCATCCTCTCGCACGTGTTTTTACTCGACTAGCCTGCGGGATGCATCCTCTCGCACGTGTTTTTACTCGACTAGCCTGCGGGATGCATCCTCTCGCACGAGTTTCTACTCGACTAGCCTGCGGGATGCATCCTCTCGCACGTGTTTTTACTCGACTAGCCTGCGGGATGCATCATCTCGCACGTGTTTTTACTCGACTAGCCTGCGGGAAGCATCCTCTAGCACGTGTTTTTATCCGAATAGCCTGCGGGATGCATCCTCTCGCACGTGTTTTTACTCGACTAGCCTGCGGGATGCATCCTCTCGCATGTGTTTTTATCCGAATAGCCTGCGGGATGCATCCTCTCGCACGTGTTTTTACTCGACTAGCCTGCGGGATGCATCCTCTCGCACGTGTTTTTACTCGACTAGCCTGCGGGATGCATCCTCTCGCACGTGTTTTTACTCGACTATCCTGCGGGAAGCATCCTCTCGCACGTGTTTTTACTCGACTAGCCTGCGGGATGCATCCTCTCGCACGTGTTTTTATTCGACTAGCCTGCGGGATGCATCCTCTCGCACGAGTTTCTACTCGACTAGCCTGCGGGATGCATCCTCTCGCACGTGTTTTTACTCGACTAGCCTGCGGGATGCATCATCTCGCACGTGTTTTTACTCGACTAGCCTGCGGGAAGCATCCTCTAGCACGTGTTTTTATCCGAATAGCCTGCGGGATGCATCCTCTCGCACGTGTTTTTACTCGACTAGCCTGCGGGATGCATCCTCTCGCATGTGTTTTTATCCGAATAGCCTGCGGGATGCATCCTCTCGCACGTGTTTTTACTCGACTAGCCTGCGGGATGCATCCTCTCGCACGTGTTTTTACTCGACTAGCCTGCGGGATGCATCCTCTCGCACGTGTTTTTACTCGACTATCCTGCGGGAAGCATCCTCTCGCAAGTGTTTTTACTCGACTAGCCTGCGAGATGCATCCTCTCGCACGTGTTTTTACTCGACTAGCCTGCGGGATGCATCCTCTCGCATGTGTTTTTACTCGACTAGCCTGCGGGATGCATCCTCTCGCACGTGTTTTTACTCGACTGGCCTGCGGGATGCATCCTCTCGCACGTGTTTTTACTCGACTAGCCTGCGGGATGCATCCTCTCGCACGTGTTTTTACTCGACTAGCCTGCGGGAAGCATCCTCTCGCACGTGTTTTTACTCGACTAGCCTGCGGGATGCATCCTCTCGCACGCGTTTCTACTCGACTAGCCTGCGGGATGCATCCTCTCGCACGTGTTTTTACTCGACTAGCCTGCGGGATGCATCCTCTGGCACGTGTTTTTACTCGACTAGGCTGCGGGATGCATCATCTCGCACGTGTTTTTACTCGACTAGCCTGCGGGAAGCATCCTCTAGCACGTGTTTCTACTCGACTAGCCTGCGGGATGCATCCTCTCGCACGTGTTTTTACTCGACTAGCCTGCGGGATGCATCCTCTCGCACGTGTTTTTGCTCGACTAGCCTTCGGGATGCATCCTCTCGCACGTGTTTTTACTCGACTAGCCTGCGGGATGCATCCTCTTGCACGCGTTTCTACTCGACTAGCCTGCGGGATGCATCCTCTCGCACGTGTTTTTACTCGACTAGCCTGCGGGATGCATCCTCTCGCACGTGTTTTTACTCTACTAGCCTGCGGGATGCATCCTCTCGCACGTGTTTTTGCCCGACTAGCCTGTGGGATGCATCCTCTAGCACGTATTTTTACTCGACTAGCCTGCGGGATGCATCCTCTCGCACGTGTTTTTACTCGACTAGCCTGCGGGATGCATCCTCTCGCACGTGTTTTTACTCGACTAGCCTGCGGGATGCATCCTCTCGCACGTGTTTTTACTCGACTAGCCTGCGGGATGCATCCTCTCGCACGAGTTTCTACTCGACTAGCCTGCGGGATGCATCCTCTCGCACGTGTTTTTACTCGACTAGCCTGCGGGATGCATCATCTCGCACGTGTTTTTACTCGACTAGCCTGCGGGAAGCATCCTCTAGGCACATGTTTCTACTCGACTAGCCTGCGGGATGCATCCTCTCGCACGTGTTTTTACTCGACTAGCCTGCGGGATGCATCCTCTCGCACGTGTTTTTACTCGACTAGCCTGTGGGATGCATCCTCTCGCACGTGTTTTTACTCGACTAGCCTGCGGGATGCATCCTCTCGCACGTGTTTTTACTCGACTAGCCTGCGGGATGCATCCTCTAGCACGTGTTTTTACTCGACTAGCCTGCGGGATGCATCCTCTATCACGTGTTTTTACTCGACTAGCCTGCGGGATGAATCCTCTCGCACGTTTTTTTACTCGACTAGCCTGCGGGATGCATCCTCCCGCACGTGTTTTTGCTCGACTATCCTGCGGGATGCATCCTCTGGCACGTGTTTTTGCTCGACTAGCCTGCGGGATGCATCCTCTCGCACGTGTTTTTACTCGACTAGCCCTGCGGGATGCATCCTCTCGCACGTGTTTTTGCTCGACTAGCCTGCGGGATGCATCCTCTCGCACGTGTTTTTACTCGACTAGCCTGCGGGATGCATCCTCTCGCACGCGTTTCTACTCGACTAGCCTGCGGGATGCATCCTCTCGCACGTGTTTTTACTCGACTAGCCTGCGGGATGCATCCTCTCGCACGTGTTTTTACTCGACTAGCCTGCGGGATGCATCCTCTCGCACGTGTTTTTACTCGACTAGCCTGCGGGATGCATCCTCTCGCACGTGTTTTTGCTCGACTAGCCTGCGGGATGCATCCTCTCACACGTGTTTTTGCTCGACTAGCCATGCGCATCCCACAAAACCTCGCACGTGTTTTTACTCGACTAGCCTGCGGGATGCATCCTCTCGCACGTGTTTTTACTCGACTAGCCTGCGGGATGCATCCTCTCGCATGTGTTTTTACTCGACTAGCCTGCGGGATGCATCCTCTCGCACTTGTTTTTACTCGACTAGCCTGCGGGAAGCATCCTCTCGCACGTGTTTTTACTCGACTAGCCTGCGGGATGCATCCTCTCGCACGTGTTTTTACTCGACTAGCCTGCGGGATGCATCCTCTCGCACGTGTTTTTGCTCGACTAGCCTACGGGATGCATCCTCTCACACGTGTTTTTGCTCGACTAGCCATGCGCATCCCACAAAACCTCGCACGTGTTTTTACTCGACTAGCCTGCGGGAAGCATCCTCTCGCACGTGTTTTTACTCGACTAGCCTGCGGGATGCATCCTCTCGCACGTGTTTTTACTCGACTAGCCTGCGGGATGCATCCTCTCGCACGTGTTTTTACTCGACTAGCCTGCGGGATGCATCCTCTCGCACGTGTTTTTACTCGACTAGCCTGCGGGATGCATCCTCTCGCACGCGTTTCTACTCGACAAGCCTGCGGGATGCATCCTCTCGCACGTGTTTTTACTCGACTAGCCTGCGGGATGCATCCTCTCGCACGTGTTTTTACTCGACTAGCCTGCGGGATGCATCATCTCGCACGTGTTTTTACTCGACTAGCCTGCGGGAAGCATCCTCTAGCACGTGTTTCTACTCGACTAGCCTGCGGGATGCATCCTCTCGCACGTGTTTTTACTCGACTAGCCTGCGGGATGCATCCTCACGCACGTGTTTTTACTCGACTAGCCTGCGGGATGCATCCCCTCGCACGTGTTTTTGCTCGACTAGCCTGCGGGATGCATCCTCTCACACGTGTTTTTGCTCGACTATCCATGCGCATCCCACAAAACCTGCGCATGCGCATCCCACAAAACCTCGCACGTGTTTTTACTCGACTAGCCTGCGGGAAGCATCCTCTCGCACGTGTTTTTACTCGACTAGCCTGCGGGATGCATCCTCTCGCACGTGTTTTTACTCGACTAGCCTGCGGGATGCATCCTCTCGCACGTGTTTTTACTCGACTAGCCTGCGGGATGCATCCTCTCGCACGCGTTTCTACTCGACTAGCCTGCGGGATGCATCCTCTCGCACGTGTTTTTACTCGACTAGCCTGCGGGATGCATCCTCTCGCACGTGTTTTTACTCGACTAGCCTGCGGGATGCATCCTCTCGCACGTGTTTTTGCTCGACTAGCCTGCGGGATGCATCCTCTCACACGTGTTTTTGCTCGACTAGCCATGCGCATCCCACAAAACCTGCGCATGCGCATCCCACAAAACCTCGCACGTGTTTTTACTCTACTAGCCTGCGGGATGCATCCTCTCGCACGTGTTTTTACTCGACTAGCCTGCGGGATGCATCCTCTCGCACGTGTTTTTGCTCGACTAGCCTGCGGGATGCATCCTCTCACACGTGTTTTTGCTCGACTAGCCATGCGCATCCCACAAAACCTGCGCATGCGCATCCCACAAAACCTCGCACGTGTTTTTACTCGACTAGCCTGCGGGAAGCATCCTCTCGCACGTGCTTTACTCGACTAGCCTGCGGGATGCATCCTCCCGCACGTGTTTTTGCTCGACTAGCCTGCGGGAAGCATCCTCTCGCACGTGTTTTTACCCGACTAGCATGCGGGATGCATCCTCTCGCACGTGTTTTTACTCGACTAGCCTGCGGGATGCATCCTCTCGCACGTGTTTTTACTCGACTAGCCTGCGGGATGCATCATCTCGCACGTGTTTTTACTCGACTAGCCTGCGGGAAGCATCCTCTAGCACGTGTTTCTACTCGACTAGCCTGCGGGATGCATCCTCTCGCACGTGTTTTTACTCGACTAGCCTGCGGGATGCATCCTCTCGCTCGTGTTTTTGCTCGACTAGCCTGCGGGATGCATCCTCTCGCTCGTGTTTTTACTCGACTAGCCTGCGGGATGCATCCTCTCGCACGTGTTTTTACTCGACTAGCCTGCGGGATGCATCCTCTAGCACGTGTTTTTACTCGACTAGCCTGCGGGATGAATCCTCTCGCACGTGTTTTTGCTCGACTAGCCTGCGGGATGCATCCTCTCGCACGTGTTTTTACTCGACTAGCCTGCGGGATGCATCCTCTCGCACGTGTTTTTACTCGACTAGCCTGCGGGATGCATCCTCTCGCACGTGTTTTTACTCGACTAGCATGCGGGATGCATCCTCTCGCACTTGTTTTTACTCGACTAGCCTGCGGGAAGCATCCTCTCGCACGTGTTTTTACTCGACTAGCCTGCGGGATGCATCCTCTCGCACGGGTTTTTACTCGACTAGCCTGCGGGATGCATCCTCTCGCACGTGTTTTTGCTCGACTAGCCATGCGCATCCCACAAAACCTGCGCAGGCGCATCCCACAAAACCTCGCACGTGTTTTTACTCGACTAGCCTGCGGGAAGCATCGTCTCGCACGTGTTTTTACTCGACTAGCCTGCGGGATGCATCCTCTCGCACGTGTTTTTACTCGACTAGCCTGCGGGATGCATCCTCTCGCACGTGTTTTTACTCGACTATCCTGCGGGAAGCATCCTCTCGCAAGTGTTTTTACTCGACTAGCCTGCGAGATGCATCCTCTCGCACGTGTTTTTACTCGACTAGCCTGCGGGATGCATCCTCTCGCATGTGTTTTTACTCGACTAGCCTGCGGGATGCATCCTCTCGCACGTGTTTTTACTCGACTAGCCTGCGGGATGCATCCTCTCGCACGTGTTTTTACTCGACTAGCCTGCGGGATGCATCCTCTCGCACGCGTTTCTACTCGACTAGCCTGCGGGATGCATCCTCTCGCACGTGTTTTTACTCGACTAGCCTGCGGGATGCATCCTCTCGCACGTGTTTTTACTCGACTAGCCTGCGGGATGCATCCTCTCGCACGTGTTTTTACTCGACTAGCCTGCGGGATGCATCCTCTCGCACGTGTTTTTACTCGACTAGCCTGCGGGATGCATCCTCTCGCACGGGTTTTTACTCGACTAGCCTGCGGGATGCATCCTCTCGCACGTGTTTTTGCTCGACTAGCCATGCGCATCCCACAAAACCTGCGCAGGCGCATCCCACAAAACCTCGCACGTGTTTTTACTCGACTAGCCTGCGGGAAGCATCGTCTCGCACGTGTTTTTACTCGACTAGCCTGCGGGATGCATCCTCTCGCACGTGTTTTTACTCGACTAGCCTGCGGGATGCATCCTCTCGCACGTGTTTTTACTCGACTATCCTGCGGGAAGCATCCTCTCGCAAGTGTTTTTACTCGACTAGCCTGCGAGATGCATCCTCTCGCACGTGTTTTTACTCGACTAGCCTGCGGGATGCATCCTCTCGCATGTGTTTTTACTCGACTAGCCTGCGGGATGCATCCTCTCGCACGTGTTTTTACTCGACTAGCCTGCGGGATGCATCCTCTCGCACGTGTTTTTACTCGACTAGCCTGCGGGATGCATCCTCTCGCACGCGTTTCTACTCGACTAGCCTGCGGGATGCATCCTCTCGCACGTGTTTTTACTCGACTAGCCTGCGGGATGCATCCTCTCGCACGTGTTTTTACTCGACTAGCCTGCGGGATGCATCCTCTCGCACGTGTTTTTACTCGACTAGCCTGCGGGATGCATCCTCTCGCACGTGTTTTTACTCGACTAGCCTGCGGGATGCATCCTCTCGCACGTGTTTTTACTCGACTAGCCTGCGGGATGCATCCTCTCGCACGTGTTTTTGCTCGACTAGCCTGCGGGATGCATCCTCTCACACGTGTTTTTGCTTGACTAGCCATGCGCATCCCACAAAACCTGCGCATGCGCATCCCACAAAACCTCGCACGTGTTTTTACTCGACTAGCCTGCGGGATGCATCCTCTCGCACGTGCTTTTACTCGACTAGCCTGCGGGATGCATCATCTCGCACGTGTTTTTACTCGACTAGCCTGCGGGAAGCATCCTCTAGCACGTGTTTTTATCCGAATAGCCTGCGGGATGCATCCTCTCGCACGTGTTTTTACTCGACTAGCCTGCGGGATGCATCCTCTCGCATGTGTTTTTATCCGAATAGCCTGCGGGATGCATCCTCTCGCACGTGTTTTTACTCGACTAGCCTGCGGGATGCATCCTCTCGCACGTGTTTTTACTCGACTAGCCTGCGGGATGCATCCTCTCGCACGTGTTTTTACTCGACTATCCTGCGGGAAGCATCCTCTCGCACGTGTTTTTACTCGACTAGCCTGCGGGATGCATCCTCTCGCACGTGTTTTTATTCGACTAGCCTGCGGGATGCATCCTCTCGCACGAGTTTCTACTCGACTAGCCTGCGGGATGCATCCTCTCGCACGTGTTTTTACTCGACTAGCCTGCGGGATGCATCCTCTCGCACGTGTTTTTACTCGACTATCCTGCGGGAAGCATCCTCTCGCAAGTGTTTTTACTCGACTAGCCTGCGAGATGCATCCTCTCGCACGTGTTTTTACTCGACTAGCCTGCGGGATGCATCCTCTCGCATGTGTTTTTACTCGACTAGCCTGCGGGATGCATCCTCTCGCACGTGTTTTTACTCGACTGGCCTGCGGGATGCATCCTCTCGCACGTGTTTTTACTCGACTAGCCTGCGGGATGCATCCTCTCGCACGTGTTTTTACTCGACTAGCCTGCGGGAAGCATCCTCTCGCACGTGTTTTTACTCGACTAGCCTGCGGGATGCATCCTCTCGCACGCGTTTCTACTCGACTAGCCTGCGGGATGCATCCTCTCGCACGTGTTTTTACTCGACTAGCCTGCGGGATGCATCCTCTGGCACGTGTTTTTACTCGACTAGGCTGCGGGATGCATCATCTCGCACGTGTTTTTACTCGACTAGCCTGCGGGAAGCATCCTCTAGCACGTGTTTCTACTCGACTAGCCTGCGGGATGCATCCTCTCGCACGTGTTTTTACTCGACTAGCCTGCGGGATGCATCCTCTCGCACGTGTTTTTGCTCGACTAGCCTTCGGGATGCATCCTCTCGCACGTGTTTTTACTCGACTAGCCTGCGGGATGCATCCTCTCGCACGCGTTTCTACTCGACTAGCCTGCGGGATGCATCCTCTCGCACGTGTTTTTACTCGACTAGCCTGCGGGATGCATCCTCTCGCACGTGTTTTTACTCTACTAGCCTGCGGGATGCATCCTCTCGCACGTGTTTTTGCCCGACTAGCCTGTGGGATGCATCCTCTAGCACGTATTTTTACTCGACTAGCCTGCGGGATGCATCCTCTCGCACGTGTTTTTACTCGACTAGCCTGCGGGATGCATCCTCTCGCACGTGTTTTTACTCGACTAGCCTGCGGGATGCATCCTCTCGCACGTGTTTTTACTCGACTAGCCTGCGGGATGCATCCTCTCGCACGAGTTTCTACTCGACTAGCCTGCGGGATGCATCCTCTCGCACGTGTTTTTACTCGACTAGCCTGCGGGATGCATCATCTCGCACGTGTTTTTACTCGACTAGCCTGCGGGAAGCATCCTCTAGCACATGTTTCTACTCGACTAGCCTGCGGGATGCATCCTCTCGCACGTGTTTTTACTCGACTAGCCTGCGGGATGCATCCTCTCGCACGTGTTTTTACTCGACTAGCCTGTGGGATGCATCCTCTCGCACGTGTTTTTACTCGACTAGCCTGCGGGATGCATCCTCTCGCACGTGTTTTTACTCGACTAGCCTGCGGGATGCATCCTCTAGCACGTGTTTTTACTCGACTAGCCTGCGGGATGCATCCTCTATCACGTGTTTTTACTCGACTAGCCTGCGGGATGAATCCTCTCGCACGTTTTTTTACTCGACTAGCCTGCGGGATGCATCCTCCCGCACGTGTTTTTGCTCGACTATCCTGCGGGATGCATCCTCTGGCACGTGTTTTTGCTCGACTAGCCTGCGGGATGCATCCTCTCGCACGTGTTTTTACTCGACTAGCCCTGCGGGATGCATCCTCTCGCACGTGTTTTTGCTCGACTAGCCTGCGGGATGCATCCTCTCGCACGTGTTTTTACTCGACTAGCCTGCGGGATGCATCCTCTCGCACGCGTTTCTACTCGACTAGCCTGCGGGATGCATCCTCTCGCACGTGTTTTACTCGACTAGCCTGCGGGATGCATCCTCTCGCACGTGTTTTTACTCGACTAGCCTGCGGGATGCATCCTCTCGCACGTGTTTTTACTCGACTAGCCTGCGGGATGCATCCTCTCGCACGTGTTTTTGCTCGACTAGCCTGCGGGATGCATCCTCTCACACGTGTTTTTGCT